>NC_041786.1:3175000-3436770 GCF_900090045.1 Plasmodium malariae | reverse complement strand
GAACCCTAAAACCTGAACCCTAAACCTAAACCCTGAACCCTAAACCCTAAACCCTAAACCCTGAACCCTAACCCTGAACCCTGAACCCTGAACCCTAAACCCTAACCCTAAACCTAAACCTAAACCCTGAACCCTGAACCCTAAACCCTAAACCCTGAACCCTAAACCCTAAAACCAAACCCTGAACCCTGAACCCTAAACCCTGAACCCTAAAACCTAAAACCCTGAACCCTAACCCTAAACCCTAAAACCTGAACCCTGAACCCTAAACCCTGAACCCTGAACCCTAAACCCTGAACCCTAAACCCTGAAACCCTAAACCCTGAACCCTGAAACCCTGAACCCTAAACCCTAAACCCTGAACCCTAAACCCTAAACCCTAAACCCTGAACCCTAAACCCTGAACCCTAAACCCTGAACCCTAAACCCTGAACCCTAAACCCTGAACCCTAAACCCTGAACCCTAAACCCTGAACCCTGAACCCTAAACCTAAACCCTAAACCCTAAACCCTAAACCCTAAAACCTGAACCCTGAACCCTAAACCCTGAACCCCTAAACCTAAACCCTGAACCCTAAACCCTAAACCAAAACCCTGACACCTGAACCCTGAACCCTAAACCCCTGAACCCTAAACCTGAACCCTGAACCCTGAACCCTGAACCCTGAACCCTGAACCCTGAACCCTAAACCCTAAACCCTGAACCCTAAACCCTGAACCCTAAACCCTAAACCCTGAACCCTAAACCCTAAACCCTGAACCCTAAACCCTGAACCCTGAACCCTAAACCCTGAACCCTAAAACCCTAAACCCTGAACCCTGAACCCTAAACCAGTAATCATTTTGATGTACAACTATATTTATTTTAGCTAAACCATTCTTCTACTATGTTTTTGGTATTCTCTTATTCTTTATTATAAAAGAATAATTCCTTTACAAAAATTATTTAAAGTTTTAATCAATTTTGCACATAATAATACTTTATAACATAATTAACTTTTATAAATTTATTATTTATTATTTTTTTTTTTTTTAAGGATATTTTCTTATATTTGTTGGAAAGGAATTAATTAAAAAAAGTTCATTTGTTAAAATTTTTATTTTTAATATTGTTTCTTATATTATTAATTTTTTTTAATAAAAGAAGTAGCTAAATGCTTAGATATATTTAAAATAATGTTTTAAATTATATATAAAAATAAAATTTTAATTTGTCTTATGCATTGCACCAATAAAATTAAAATCAAATAATATATATTTTATTATTAACAGACTATTAAAGATTTATGAATAAAATAAATAATTATTTTATTAGTGTATAAACTACATGTGCAATAAATAAATTCTGTTATATTGTAATTATATATATAATGTATCTTGTTTTTGATCAAATTATTTTTTTTTTTCAAATTATTTAAAAAAAAAATTTAATATGTAAAAGTTAGGGTGACTTTAATACATTTTTCATTATTTAAATTGTAAAAGGGAAATATAAAAAGATATTTTTGCTAAAGCTAAGATTCGTATGTTAATTAATTTAAATATATTTTATCTATTTCTATAAACAGAGACTAAGATCGTTATTGATATATGAGTAATATAAAATATAATTATTTTTGAAGTAAATTATATGCAGATTGCCTAGTTCAAGTTATTATATGGCATGTTATTTATCTTTTCTTTATATTTATTTTATATTTATTATAATTCATAATTTACATAAAAAAATTATTGTAATATATTTTTTAATGCATTTATTTTTGTATTGAATATATATATATATACATATATTGTAATTGAATATTTAAAAGAATTTTAATGTTTTTATGTAGCTCAAAACAATAAAGAGAATATATAACAAATCTTCTATTTAATATTATCGAAAAAATTATATTCCAAAAATTCATTTATCACAAAATACTTAGCATTTATAATTAAGTTCGAAAAAATGGAATATTCAAATAATTTATTTTTTTTTGTTAAAATTTTCTCATTTTCCCTATTAATATGGATATGCCAGGACATATATGAGGTATAATAATTATTATATTTAATAATTTCTATACATTCGTTGTAATAAAATAATTTCATTTTAAAACTATTATTTTATTCATATGAGAATACAGATATTTTTAATAAAAATATACTAAAATTTTTAGACAAATAACTCTACAAAATCATGGAATAAGAAAATCAATCCAAATAATATATTAGATACAAGGGTAAGTAGATTATTAACTCCACAAACGGATGTAGATTTAATTCAGCTTAGCAATCATTTAAAACAAATGCTTCCACGCAATCTTCTAAAACCTGTTAGTACATCTACGTATGTGAATACCATTATAAATTCCTTTGATTCATCAATATCTAAAATTTATCTTAAAAATATATATAATGAATTAAGGAGAAAAGCATCTCGAAAGAAAGGATACGAACAAAGAAAAAAAGAAGTAAGAGCATTTATAAAACAAATTTTAACAAATTTACAATTAAAATATGAAAAACTACTAAGTAGAACGAAACCATTTTGTTATAAAAAGTACAGTATATTTTTACACATTATAACCCACCCCAAAATCATGCATATTCTTGAGCTTACTATTCCAAAATTAGCAAAAACAAAGATATCGTTTAGATATAACCCATTGCGAGATACTAGATATGATGAAGCAATATTATATGAACTTTTATCACAAGCATATGCTATTATACAGGCACGTTATCATGATTGGATTAGAGTTGAAAAGGATGAGTAGTCCAAATATCAAAAAATTTCTGCACTGTTGCTAGTTTTACACTAACAAATAATTTTTGGAAATCTTTAAAATTAAAACATATATTTTAATATACATAAAATTTTATATATTTAATAGTACGTAGAATCTACCACACTATATATATTATACATGAGTTATCTACTTTCAATTTTTAATTAAATAAATCCGTTTAGAGTTATTCGTATATAACTTTATTTAAATAAATCATTTATATGATTTGTGTGTATTTATACTATTAATTTAACACTTCGATAAGAAAACGTAAATTCTTAAATTAACTGTTTTCTTCTTATTATTTTTTTACCTATTTAAGTATTAAAATCACCTGTATATGTTTCTTTTCGTCCTTTTTCCCCAAGTAAATATTTACTAATTCCTTTATTGACTTTTTTTTTACCGTATTCATGTTTAATTTTTCATTTATATATCAATATATATTTTAAATTTTTAAAGTTAGAACATTATTACGCTTTATTATTAACCTCTTTATATGAATGTATTTAAGTAATTCGAATATATATGCGCGTTACACGCAAATTAAGAAAATGTTGTTGAAAATAATAATTAACTCAATAATGAAGAGCTATAATTATATATAAAGATTAATTTAATAATAATGTTTACTTAATAGAAATATTGTTTAAGAAGAAATTTTAATTTTTTCTTATCTTTTATTTTGATCCTGGGGCAAATGAGTATAATAGGGAATTATAATTTTTATATTATAAGCAAGAACATCATTTCATGTTCATGTATTAACTATTTTTAGATGAACGCATCTGTGATTATATTTATTTTTTTTTACCTATACATTATTCTAATTATGTAATAATATTCCATTTTAGATATCTTTTTTAAAACCTAATGTCTAAGTTCTTTCTTTATTTTATGTTCCATAAAATATTAATGCAGAATAAATTTAGTGGAGTTCTATATCTATATATATATATTTTGCTTAACATATTTTTCTTTTTATTCTTATTAATTTTTATACATTTCTGAAATTTAATATTCTTAAATTCTATTTCATCCTGCTATATTATAATAATTATTGAATATATAAAATGGGAAACAAAATATGAAATTCTAATATAGTAATAAGTAAAAGAATAATCCGGATAGTTTAATAAATACTTACTGGTTCAAATGCAATATTTCCATTACACCATTTTATAAGTGGCATATAACTTCGTTTTTATATATACTATATCTTTCTATAAAAAAAACATAGTAATCAATAATTTTCATAAGATTATAATAAAAAAATAAGTTCATGATTTTTCATAATTTGATTCTATTATATATAGGTTCATCTTCCAATTGTTATGATTACAGTAAAATTGACAAATTACTTATATGCCATTTCTAAGCGTTAAATTAAAATCTGAATAAATATATAAAAACATAGAATGTTATTTTAGAATACATCTTTCAATGAATAACATACCATATGCAAGTTAAAAGTATTATTTTAATTATTATTATAACTTTTATTATTGAAATGTTTGAAAGTTTTAATACTTTATAATATCATAATAAAAACATATATTATTCAGTACTATTTTTATAATCATGTAATTATATGAAAAAATAAAAATTATCTTATTAAGAAGTATTCATCTTTTACTTTAGACATGAATACTCACATATATGGAAACCTTTTAAGTACTGGAAAATTATACATCTTTTCTCTTGTTCATTAAATATTTGACATTTTGTATATTTTCTTTATTTTTTAAAATGTCTATTAATTATTTAAGTTATAATATGTTCTAATTTATACTATATTTTGCATGATACTATATATATTGTTGGCACTTCAAAAGTATTTTTATTTATTTTATGTATTACTAATTTAGAATGACTATTAAATTTATTAAAAAGAGACCATAAATATACTATATTGTGAGTTTCACTATACAAAGGCCAAAAATATAAGAATCAAACATAAAAATTAAAAAAAAATAATAAATTCTGAAAGAATTTATGCATACATTTCAAATAAATTAACTACTTTTCCTATTTTCTCCAAATAAATATCTGTAGTATAAAAATAATTTCCATTACGAATATAATTGTATTCTTCCATCTTTTGTTAATTTGTATGCATTTTAATTTGATTTTTTACTGTTAATATTTATCGCTCCTCCTTATAAATTTTATTACTTATTTTTCACATTGTTTATTACATAATGAGGGTGCTATTAACCATTTATTAATTAAAAGTCTTAATTTACAGTATTATATAAACCTGCGCTGAACAAAAGTATCATCAGATTATAAATTTCCGTTTTATCATTATACATTCTTTATAAGGATAATGAGTAATAGAAAATAATATTTTTAAATGACATAAGGATTCTTATAAAAGTATGTCACATAATCACATTTTTATATCTTTTATAATATTTGTTCGTAAAATATTCAATACATAAAATATAAGAATAACACGTACACTTATAAGTGTATACCCAATAAATATAAAATTGATCCATTTTGTTAAAGCATATTATACAGAATAAAATAATAATTCCATATGTAATCATATTCTTTAATCGTCAATTATATGAAATACAAATAATGTAATATAATATAATTTTGCATATTCTACTGTGTTGATGTATGATATCATAAAATCAGAATGTCCTCATTTATGTACTATGAATAATTAATAAATGATACTAAATTTTTTTTTTTATTAAGTATCAAAATTTTATATTATTAAAGAATGCTTTTAATAAATCCTACAACTATAACAGTGTACAACAGAAATAAGTTTATGAACTTAACTATTAATTTCCATATTTCGCATATTAACAACGGCTTCTTAACCGTTTACATCACATTTTGTTTTTGATAAAAATAATGCATCCTTTTTCCTACATAAAAATTAAATTATATATTCCCATAAAAATTTGATAATATAATGGTAAAAATTAATTCTGTATATTGTTATAAATTATCGTGAATTATCATAATTATTAATAAATATTCGTTTTAATTGCAAATACGTTAATGCAGAAATTAATAAATTTCTACTTTATATATTAAATAAGACTTTACATTAATAAAATTAATACACAAAAGCAAGAAGAAAAAAAAATGTTATCATAATTTAATTATTAATTATATACATATATTTACATATAACAGTGGCACAAATTACATTAACTTTGTTTCATTATACACAAAACAGAATATATGTATTTTTAATTTAAAACTAATAAAACATTTTTTTAAATATGAAAACAAATAATCATTTTAAAATATAATAATGTAAAAAATTGAAACAATCATTTTTTATTTCAAGTAAAAATTTTAACTTTTCAATAAAATTATACGAACTGTACTCTTGTATACTAGTACTAACGCACAAACATATGTTTTTTACAAGAATCTATTTAAATACACAAATATGTATATTTAGCCATAATAATTAATTAAGATGGAACAACTTACAATAGAAATATAAAAACATTAAAACATTCAAATAAACAATAAATATAAAAATATATTTTTTTACGAGTGTTTCAAATATATTAGTTATATGTAAATGTATTTATTAAATTTAAGCAATTATATATAGGTATATTAAATATATTACTAAACATATTACAATTATTACTTTATATTAAGGACTATTCTAAAGAAAAAAACATACTACTTATTATTCGTTTTAGCAATACCTCTTCGAAATTCAACTACGTTTTATAATTTTTATATATACATAAATATACCTTAGTATTAATATAGCATATGCTATGCAGAATAATGGTAAAATTAATTTTTCTGGAATATTAATACTTATTACACCTTTAAGGACTTTATAAAGTAATGATAAAAATAAAACCCCTTAGTATATTATAAAAGGTAAATACTTTTGTAATCCATGCTTTTTATGTAATATCGTTATGTTAGTGTCTTGCATTTAAATGGAGGGTCTTTTTCTGATAAAATCCATAAAAAGAAGATGTTTCAATATCTTTTTTTTTAAATGGGTTAAGTATTTTCCTCTATATTTTAATTTTTTATGTCTTTATATGGTTTATTGAATTCCTCCTTATATAGTGAGCTCCCACTTAAATTTATTTTTGTTCCTTTTTTTTATTTTTCACTGTTATATAAAACTTCATTTTCAGTCTCGTCATTAGCTTCATTATTTGGTAACTCTTTTTTCAACTTTCCCATACTTGAATCATTTATTTTATGAAATTTTTCTAGTAATGGATAATTTGATATATCTAATTTTCTACTGATTTTGTACTCTCCACCGCATTTATTAGAAGCACTTTTAAAACACAAGGTAAATATTTATTGTCTAAATGCATAAAAAAAATTTTACTAAAAAACAGCATATATGAAAATAAAATACACAAAATATGAATACAAAAATCCTTTAATAATATTTTGATACCACATCATTGTAAAAATTTGATGTCCAAGTTATAAGAATATACACAGAACATTTAATAAAAAAGAGCGATAATTTTTTTCTCATAATATACACTTTTAATATTGTAATATAATCAAAAAAGAATTAACAATTATACAATATTCTTTTAAGCATAAAGAACAATATATTTTTTTTTTTTTTAATTATTTTAATATTTTTTCATAAAAAATTTAATAATATGTTTATAACCAATATTCAAATATAAAAAAAGGAAAAAAATCTTAAAAGCGTTAATAAATTTTTATGTTAATGCTATATACATAAAAAACATACATTAATATGATTAAAATAATTTTAATTAATTCGTAAATAACCAAAATATATAATTTAAGACATTTGTTATATAATGTCATTTTTTAAGGTATTTCAAACGACAAAAGAAAAGAAAATATATAATTTCTTAATATTTCAAAATATTGAATATATTTAAAATATAAAAAATACAAAGTATACATCATGAATTATATGTTAAGAGAATAATTTCTAATTTTAATGATTTTTTCTTATTAAAAATTATAATTTTATAAATACATTATTTTTTAATAAATGTTTATTATTGTTAAAAAAATATTAAATATTATAGTAACATAATTTTCGTAATAATCAAAAAAAAGAAATATTTTAAACAAATTTTGTGTGTTATTAATTATAAAACATTTCCTCCGTTGCAATGTATTATGAATATAAAACACCAAATTTATAAAACACTATCTAATATGTGAAGAAATATATAAAGACATGTACAAACTAAAAATTTTTTTATTTTTGTACAATACTTTTTGAAAATTATAATTGTTAATTATTTTTTATAGATATTATTTCTAAATGAAATTCATGTAAATTTATCGCCCTAATTCTTGACGTTAATATATAAAATAAATGTATTTACATTTAGAAGAATTTTTAATATAAAAAAAATTAAAGTAAAAAAAAAGGAGTTAAATTTTCATAAAAACATTTAGTTTAATTCAGACTAAAAAATTTTCAAATGAAATAAATTTACAAAGAATTAGATAAATGATATAATATTTAAATAATAAATAAAGAAAAATAACAGTATATTATTCTAAAATATTTAATTTAATAGTTTTTTTTATGATAATCTTAAAACAAATACGTTTTATTCAATATATTCTTTCACAATTTCTTAATATTACGAACTAATTCTAAAGGTAATGCCTAAACAATGTCTATAAATAAAAATAATACTTCATTAATAGTGCCTTTAGCAAAAAAAAATATATTATCCCAAAGTAATTATATTCCTTATATATTTTAATTTTGAAAATTACAATTATGAATGTGTCACAGGCACAAACAAGTATTGTAGTTTGAAAAAAAACTTTGTATTATTGTTCTTAAATTGTGATATGTACTTACTGAAAAAAAAAAATATATTTATAAAAACAAACATTCTTACATTTTTATTAATTTAATATTTATTTTATTTTCGTCATAACATTTATGAAGACTGTCTATTAGCTTCTTTTATTATTTAGCACTATTTGTTCATTTCTATTTATACTCTCAGTTAATGTTACCCATGTAAAATATACATTAACGCATTTTTAATTTAAAATAATCTATATATAAAAATTGTAAAACAAATGATGAAAAATAAGTGTATTATAAAATAAAATACTTCTAAACATTTACTTATAATTAGATTTTCTCAATTTTAACAATATTCATTGCTATTACTTATTTTGTCTAACCATTTCTTCAAAAAAATTAATATATATTTATCTAAATTATTTATGTTTTTCCTAAATTAAGAAATCGTATGCAAACACTTTAAACGCATTATGAAATATTTGATTTTTTCCATAACAAGTATATTTATCATAAGAGTATCGTTTTCTTACACACACACTTATATATATATATCAGTAACAGTAACATGCTTTTCTTATCATATATTATATATATATATAATAAATAATATTATTCACACGTAGTGCATACAAAGAAAAATGGTTAAATATAAAATAATATTTATATTTAATTTTCAAAATAATATTTTCATATTTATACAATTTAAGAAGTTCCATATTTAAAAAAAATAAATCATTCATTTAAATATTTTATTTTTATCAGAAATAATATATTCCTTATATGGTTTCATTTGTAATTTACTTAAAAGAACTCTATATTTTACTTTTCTACAAAAAACTATTTGATTTTTTAACACTTATAATTTTGCATATAAATTAAAGGTTTTACTATTTCTAACAAGTACCTATAATTCAATTAATTAATGTCCTCTCACATATGTTGTGAAATATGATTAATTATGTAACGTCATATAATTAGATATGTTGTATAAAATTGCAATGATTTTTTTATACAATTGAGAAACATTATAATTAAATATGATACTCCTAAAATATATATGACTAAGAGGAAAAGTGGACTGTTCTTAAAATATATTATTGAAGTACATGAATATGCTGAATCTCCTTGAAAATAAGTTTCTGAAAATTTCTCATTTAATTGTTCACTATTACAAGGAGAATCTTCTTCTGATATTCCTACTTACGAATTTACTAATTATTTCTATTGATTACACTAACATTTATTACAGAGTTTTTCTTATTACTTCTATCTTCTTTCTAATATTATAAATTATTACATTTAAATTGATTACACTACCACATTCCCCGTAATTTACTACGACATAAAATTACTGTTATAATAATATTGTATTTACTCATACGTACTTTTTTTATAAGTCGTTTACTTCATATAAACATTGTTGTTCTATTCAATAAGAAAAAAAGTAAACAATTTGTAACATCTAAATGAACAAAATGGACTAATACCGATAAATTCTTTTGAAAATTATCAGTTAAATTCTTGTGACATCAAGTATTACATAACATGTCATGCTGTACAATATACTACTTCATAAAATTTCAATAATATATATATATTTTCATATAAAATAGAGTTTCTAACAAATTAATTGAAGTGTATTTTCATAAAATACAAAAATATTATAATTCCAAAATATATTTTTTTAATAATATTATTTCTAAATCGGCAGTATATACTTGAACATTATTCTAAGATAAGTATCAAAATTTTATAGTAAAAGACACTTATAAGCCAGATTAAAATAATAATAAATTATAAAATTATAAAACTAAAGGATAATTATTTTATGGAAATTTATATTTTATAAGGAAGTTTACCGTGCTAAAATAAAAGCACGTTAATATTAGAAGCATAACTAATATTAATACTATTACTAATGAATATGATAGTTAGAATATGTAATAATTATAATGAAAAATGCACTCATATATTTCATATATAAGGACAATTTAATAAATAAATATATATAACAAAAGCACTAGGTATAGTTCAAAAATAGAAGTCTCTTTAAATTGCCTAAAAACTTGGTATAATAAAGATTTATCCCATTTTGATATAATATTAATGCATTTTTAATTATTATTATATCATGATAACAAAATTGTCATATATCTGATAAAATATGGAAATTAATTTTGAAAAATCAGTCTTATATCTGTATGATTTTATATTAAACAAATTATATATATAATGAAAACATGTAATCAAATAGGATTAAACTATATTAATTAAAATATAACAATAATATCAAGTATTTTACATTTCAGTAATGTGTATAAATATAATTTACTTATATATTACTGAAATCACATACAAATGAAGTTCTATATATAAAGTATTATGAACCTATATAATTATATGTATAACTAAAAGGGAGTGCGTAAAATTAAAATATATTTATTATAAAATAAATCTTTTTATAATATTTTTCATATATATTATTTTATAGAATACTTTTACTATTATAGTATGTTGATAATTATGAATTCTAATATAAAATATTATGAATTATTAATTTAAATATGTAAAAGTTTTGTTATAATTATTAACATTACATCTGCTGTGTTATGCATTTATGCACATTAAAGAAGATAAAATTATATTATGTTTTTTAAAGTAAATAGGGAATGTTAAATAGTATTAATTTTATGCATATGTTCGCACAAATTCTTCCTGACTTTATAAATACATACATATATAAAAATTGCAATTCAATGGATGTATAAGTTGAGAACAATTTTAATTCCCACTATATCTATTATATTGTTAAATATTATTTAAAAAAAAAAAAAATCTAATTACCATGAAGATATATTCAATAATCCATGTTAATATTTATTAATTTTTATTAAGATAAATGTCTTGAATAAACTTCAGAATTATAAAATATGTTGGAATATATATTAAAAAAAAGCAATAAAAAACATATCAATAAAAGAAAAATATTTTCATATATATATAATATAGTAAAAAAAAAAAAGAAAAAAAAGGAGAGAAATATATATACTCCTATATAAACATTTGAAAATCAATTTCACGTAGTTCTATCCATATGAGACCAGACATTTAGAAAAATCATATTTTTCTTTTTGTTTCCATATATTTTCCCATTATTATAAGTTCATTATATAATATATTTACCATATATGTAACTAATATGTTCAAATACATCTTAAAATATAAAAAAATGTTATATTGCTTTTATATGAATTCTCGTTTATACTGTTATTAAGCAATATATTTTGAAAAGAAACAGTATATAACATAAGACAATAAAATAAAAAGAAAAGATAAAGCAAAAAATTTGCATAAATCTAAATTCTAAAATTAGATACAATATATGTACATTATAATACCATAATCTATGTTGTTTCTGGTAAGGACAAATTTTTTAATGAATACTTTTACCTGTTCATTTGTTAAAATGAAATATAAAATAATTCAACAGTTTTTATATTTTACAAGAAGAACAAATATTTATTTATAGTGTTGAAAAGTTATTTACATTAATTTATCAAATACAGAAAAAATTAAAAAGTAAATAACAATTTTCTTTAGTCTATTTATTCTAACATATCTTCGAATAATTAGCCAACAATAATTATGAATTTTGAATTTAAATAGTTTTGTTTAATATAGCATATTATTTTATTTTCAAAGAATTATAAATTAATATTCCTTATTAAAAAGTTATAGACTTTTTTACATTTTTTAATTATATATACTAATTAATTCGGATATATTATATTCTAAAAAATTTTCACATTTTGTATGATACCAATTTATGTTAATTAATTAATTAATATACCTTATTATATATTTAATTAATTGATGTTGTGTCGAAATTAAATAATGCATATAGCAAAGAGGTAACAGAGATATACGGAAGAACATATATTAATAATAAAGTTTATTATTTTAAATGTATTCAATGATTCTGCGCATACAATAAATAATGCATTTTTAAGTAATTTATATAAATTATATTAAAAGTAATTTGTACATATTAATTGCAAGTGCTATTCATAATTATTGCATCAAATTAGTATAATTTATATATTGTTAATTTTCTTCTCTAGATAGAGTACAGTAAATACAAAAAAGTGTTGACATATCAGTTAAAACACCAAAGTGCTCATAATAACAATAACTAAGAAAAGTAACCCAAAAAAACAGAAAATATGTGCAATAAGTTCTAATAAATTTTTGCTTCACAGATTTTTTATTTTCGGAAAAAATAAGAATAAAAAGTATTACATTAATACAGGAAATAATGTATATATATATATATATATATATGTTTTTTTTTATTTAAAAAAAAGAAGAAAAGGATGCAGTACATAAAATAAACATATACTTACACGATAACTTTTATATGACTTGTTAACGTAACCTACATGTAATTTTTTATTGTTACGTATTTGAATTTTTCCTTGTAATGTGAATATTAATTTTATGTGAATATATATACCTACTATTTAATATCACAACAAAATTTCAACATGTATCCTGTTGTGTTTTATTTTTTTAAAGTAAAAAGCAAAAATTATATAATGTAAATATTAATATATTCACTTATTTTATAGTTCTACTATTCTTATGTAGTTGGTAATTTAACAATTTCTGTTAACTGATTTATATTAAAATAAAAATTACATTATACATAACTAAAAAGATATAAATTTTTATTTTTTTTAAGCTTTTTATTTACAGCAAACTATGATATTAATATAGAATCATTATGCAAAATTATTTCTCTCCGGTAATATCTACTTTTTTATAACATTCTTAAATTTATGCATAAATAATTTATTTATTATAAAATAATTGGTAATTCCACCAAATGTAAGAATTAATTCTTAAGTAATTATTAATAATTCCTTTGTATATAGTATTCTATGGTTCAGATTTCTTGTAAATACGTTTATTACACGAAACCATATTTTAAAAATATTGGAAAATATATAAAAGAGAGAATTCGTTCCTTACATATTTGGATAGATAAGGAAAAATTTAGGAACGGACGCCCAAACTTCGACAAATGTATAATTAATAATAAGTCTGCGATAACATATATAAATAAAAATATGTTCTACATAGCACTAAAAACTTGCTACAATAGTAATTATACAGAATTAACTAAGTATAATGGATGATATATATTTTTAAATCATAACGATAAAAATATTTTACAAATTAATTTATGATACAAAATATTTCTGTGAATAAGAACAAAATGAATATAAGAAAATACTGCGTTAAGGTTAAGTAGAAAATGGAAGATTATATAACTGTAATAATAAGAATTGTACACGTAAATATGGGAAATATAATGGGGAAATAAAGGACAGTATGTATAATTTTAAATATAAAACAGAACTCCTTAATGAAAATTGAAAAGATAAAAAAAATTATTTTATTTTATAACAACAAAATGCAACATAAAGAATTATACAACTTTTCACAAAGCTCACGAATGCATATCCTCATAACAATCTATACATAAGAACCACGCATGAAAAAAAGGAGGAATTTTCCAAAAAAGAACAAGATACGCCTGAAGCTTTAGCTTTGATTATACCTAAAGGAGAAAATCTATATTTACATAAAACTCAACAACAAAGAGAATCACAGCATGCAACATTAAATGCGGAAAAAAAAACTGCAAAAACTAATGATGTACAATCAGCACAGCCTGGAGAATCATAATTTTCTGAATATTCTCAATCTTTAGATTTATTATTATCAACTGATACTATATTACAGACTCAAATTTATCAAGATACATCAAAACGGTATGCTAATAAAAATATTTTACTATATCATGAAGCATCATATACCATAACCAATATTCCTGTTTCTTCATCATCTCTTAAAGTTCCAGGTACTTCTAATGTTCCTTATTTTTTATTTTTGAAATATTTACACCAAATACTATATATATTTAAAAAGCTATTTCGGATCCAGTAGGAAATTTATGTAACATATATGTACCATTTCTTTTAATAAGCTTTGTAATTACTGTATTTCCCCTTTTTATTAAAGAAAATTAAAACTTAAATATTGAAAATGTGAGAAACACTTGATTATTGCAATAATGTATTTTACATATCTATTCCTTTTATATCGTAGTACGATTTAACAGGAATGTATACAAAAAAAAAAAAAAAAAGGATAAAAAGAATACACGTGAATTTTCTGAGAAAACGAGAATCATCACATTCTAACAAAAAAAAGGATGTATTAGCGGAAGATCATTTAGAACATCTGCAATATAATGATGAAGACATCATAAAAATATAGAAAAACATGAACATAGTATGAAAATAAATTGTGAAACAGTCAAAGCGAAATAAGGACAGAACCAAAAATATTGAAAAGGTATACATCGAAATACTTCAAAAATGCATAAATGAGGAACGACAATACAACGAAGGGGAATTTTTAGCAATATACCTATGCGAGTTCAAAAAAAAAGAACATACGCCCTTTCGTAATTTAACAAATGATGAACTGATAATGGGAAATATTAAAAGTATCAGTAATACGAAAAAAAAAAAATTATATTGAATAAATGGAAACATATAGAAATACTTTTGAAAAATTAAAAAAAAATTTAAGGTTTAATAACCTGCAAAATTAATGGAAAAGACAGGATTACATAAAAAAAACTAACGAATTAAAAAATAACCATAAAAGTAAAATTATAAAAGTTCAATTTTTAGAAACAAAAAAAGATATATTAAGAAAGTACATATAAAAAAAGCGTATTCTTATAGAATAATATTTCGAAAAAGAATAGTTTAATTGAATGACACAAGTTTTTCACATTATGTCAGAAAAATACAAGAATGAAAAAAAAAAAAATCATGTAATATTAATAAATATTAACGAATTATATCACATAGAATATTATGAAGAATTACATAAATATATAAAAAAAAAATTATGAGTAAAACTGAGTGTACTCGTCTTCATGGTGGTATTGAAAAAATAAAAAAAAGAGGATTTTATAGAAAGTTGTGAATCACATTTAGATAATTCAATAAATGAGTGGAAGACAGAAGTAATATTATGTAGAAAATAAGGAATTACGAAAGACACAACTGATATTAACTGAGATGTTTTGAAAAAATCGGAAAATATTAGCCATATAGAGGAAGACAATTTTAGAAAGTAAATAGATTACTGTATAGGAGAAGTTGACACACATATACATTCAATAATTAATGAGGAGACACAAGGAAAATCCGCTGAAATGTTAGAAAAACGGTTTTTGTAAATTCATAGATTTACAACCAAAATATATTCTGATGCTATTTAGGAGAAAAATGATTCTTTCAATAAAAAATATTTCTTAAATATTCTAATATCAAAAGGGAACATAGATGTCGAAGAATGTAAGGTGACGAGTAATATAGAAAAAAAAAAAATCAAGAGTGAAATGTGATCAGTTAAATGCAGGTATTTAAAAAATATTGCTTATATATATAACTTTTTTTATTTATTTAAGAATATCTATAAAAAATTTATATCAATCCTTTATTTAATAAAAATAGGAATATTTTTTGGTATTATTTATTAGAATGTCTATTAATGAAATTATGAGCATTGCTTATTATATGACTGCATAATAAATACTTTTTTTAGTAAATTCATACTATACAATTAATCTTTAACTTATAATTTTAACATATATATTACTTTCTTATATATATATATAGATAGATTAGATTAATATATGATAATGATAATCCAGTTCTCATAATAGTAATAGTAAGGGGAGCATAAGTACCCTACATAAGAATTCTTTTAATTATATATATATATATATATACACCATTTATTAACATTTTTTCGTGTTTTTTCTAAATAATTAACTTGTTAAAACTTCCTCTATATAATTTATTATTGAAATATTCCAATTATATATATTATATTTTACCTTTAGAGAAATTTATTATAAGTAAGTTTTATAATAATATAATTTTTAATTCACCATTTAAACAAAAATATTACATTATTTGATAATTTATTTTTCTTTAACATTAAGATATGAAGTTTCATGTTATAATTTGTAGTACTTTTTAGTGTGTAAAGTATAATCTAATAAAAATTTTAATATATTTGTTTTTAACAGAATATGTAATAATACAAATATATGTAATTATCCTTTGATTTATAAGATACATGGTTATTATATGCTTGTAATAAACTGTTTTACGTTCCAAAGATACAATATAATTAATTAATAAAAGCATATTATATTCTTTATATTAGAAACTTTGGATTTGTAAAAAAAAGGGAAAAAAAAAATTTAATCATGTCATCGTGTATACATACTTTTTCTTATAAATTTAAGCGATAATGTATTTTAAATCAATATACGACACTTAATATGAAAAATAAATATATTTGAGGTATATGAAAAATATAATTATTGTAGTTATGTTAATTACAAGGGACAATTATAAAGAATATAATATCTCTAATATGAAAGAATAAATATTCGTGTGTACAAATAATGAATATCTCATTTATTCTTAAATACAAGAAAAATTGCACGTTTATCAATATACAATTTATTATTTTTGTGTAATGTAATATTAAAGGTTAGTTATTTAATAATTAAGCAAAATTTAGCTATATTGAAAATATTCTTATTCTGCTAATTATTATTTTTCAAATAAATTAGTTTTAAAATTACAGAAAATATTATTAGCCTTTTTTTCTTTCGCTTTAATTTATTGCTTTTTGTGTTATATAATATTATTAAATAAGGAAAAATATATATACTCTTAAATTACTTTTTAAAAAATAAAAATATCTGTTTAAAAAATTAGAAGACAATCAAAATTAATTTTTCCACAAATTTTTATTAATTTATTATAGAATAGATACATTTTACACGATATTAACCATTGTAAAATAAAGTACAAAACTATTATTCTTTCAACTTATTTGCTGTATATATTTAATCAATTATTCTTCCTTATTTTTATATATAGGCGTTTTGCAATCTCCTTATATTAATAATTATCAGTAATATCATTTTATGTTCAGTGTATTCCTAATAAATATAAATCGTTCACATACTTTAAAGATTATTTATATTAAATATATATTGTAATAAAGGACACTGCAAACGAACACACTAATATTGGTTAAGAAGTGCTAACCAATAGGTATTACATATTTTTACTTTGCATAGTAATTCTTTAATGTCTTATTAGATTCTATAAAAATTTATTAAAATATATGCACATATACTAATCTTACCAATTCATTGGTAATAGTATTTAAAATATAAAATATAAGCATTATTCTATTATATATACATATTGTATAAGATCATCGCTTATAAATTTTTATTACATTGAGTTTCATTTTATTATTTACTGTTTAGTTTTTTAATATTATGTTCAAAATGTATCATAAAAAAAAATATATATAAATTAAGAAAAATAATTCTTTTTCAAATAATTTAACATAGTTAATCATACCTTATATGTAAAATTCACCAATAAAATAACTTTCTTAAACTATGTCTTACTCATAGCAACGATTTATTATATAAGACCTATATGTCACGAAACACCACCATTGTTAAGGCTCATTTTTTGTTGTTTGGGAAATGATCTGTAAATTTCTATTACATATTATACAAAGCTATAAATATAAATACATTTCATATAATTAATATCCTTTCTTTAGAACATTTCATTAAATATATATTTATACACCAATAAATTTTATTGTTTACATAAAATAAAAATTCTTTATTCTTACATGAACATAATGCCTATTTAAAATGCGACGTTCGAATATAACCCCACATTTTTAAATAAAAATTCTAGGACTGCATTTATTATTGAGTTTTATATAAAAATGATATTTCTATTCAATTTATAGATGTACATCATCGCCTTTTACCTGAACGTTTTTATAAATAAAAAAATATATTATTATAAGTATAAATTTATTAGATGATTAATAAATATATATAATAAAGTAACATAGGAAACTACTCTATAAATATCAGTTTACACATAATTTATCATCCAAATATATATATAAAAATATTTTTTTACCAAGGTGTCCTTTTACATATATATCGTAAAAAGGAACAATATAAATAATCAGTAATGTATAATTTATTATACCCTGAATAAATATATAAGAACAGAATTTTACTTATTCATTAATGATTCATTTACACAGAAGAAATATGTTATAAATGGGTAGTATATTTATAATATTATTTCAAGATATATATTTTAAAAAAAATACATGGAACAGTAGTCAGAAAAAAAATTCAATTTTAATAGTATAAAAATATATTGCATATAAAATTAACTTATAAGTTCTTTATTACTGGTAATGTTGATTCATATTTTTTAGTTCATAATCTCGATTTCATTCTTCTAATTAAATATTTTAGTAAACCCTTTTTCTAGCAAAAATATATTCTTATTATTTTGCTCAAAGTAATAAACTAATATTGAAGTACCATGATAGTATCATTTAATTATATATATTATATATATATAAATTCATTATAATGTTTTCAAAATATAAAAATTTTTTATTTTTCATTAATTTTTTTTTTTTAAGTATATTGTCTTCTTTAATTACAAGAATTTTATAAAAAATTTTGCACTTCTTCGAATATATATTTTTAACATTATTTCATACATATGTATTATTTAATTTTTTAAATTAATTTTCATTTACTATATTATTATAAAATTTTTTAATTAATATTTAACGCTTTTAAAGTGCCACAGACACATAAAAATATTATTTTCTCTTTTAAATTATTATTAAAAAATATGACAATAATTTATATTATATAATACAACAATAAAAGTAACCTCAATTAAAAATTTAATATATTGTTCATAGCGCTATTAAGCATTTTTGTTTAAAGTAAATAATTACGTCCACGTTGCACATGTTATATGCATATTAACTAAAATTTATTTTCATTATTATTATTATATATATAATTTCTGTAATTCTAATTATTATACCTATACAGACTATTTTAATAAAAGTGCTCTATAAGGTTAAGATGTCTTTAAATATTTATCTTTATATTAGTGGTAGCAAAAAAATTTCAAATGGTCTTTTTTTAAAGGTATCCATTTTTTTATATTCATAACTTTTTTACTTTTTAACTATTTTTATAGACAAATTAAGAAAGAAGTTTAATAATGTGGGTAAAATAATAGTTAATGTATAAATCAATTTTTTGAAATAAATTATTTATGGCTTGTTTAGTTGCACTTCCTATATAATAATTATATATTTTTTAATGTTTCTAGAAGTTCTTTTTAATTTATATTATTTTAATTAATAATATTTTTATATAGAAAAACTACTATAATATTTTTGTTTATTGCTTTTTTTAGCTTTTTACTCTTGAATATATTTTATAATTAACACAAATAAGATAAAGTCAAAAAGTTTTAAACTTTAAAATAACAAAAAATCATAGAGAAAAATTATAACAAATTTTCTATTATATATTATCAAGAAAAATATATTCATGAAAGTTATACTGTCAAAAAATAAATAGTACTCCAAATAAATTCAACAGGATGGGAAAAAAAAACGAATTCTTCTTTACATTATTAATATGGATATTCTATTACTCCTATGAGGTAAGATAATTTTTATATTCAATAATAATTATATATTATTTTTTATTCTTAAATATTCATTTCAAAATGATATTTTATTAACATTGAAACAGAGATATATTTTTAAATATTATGTGTTTACCCTAATTTTTAGCTCACCATCTCTGGTAAACAATTGAATAAAAATATAAATCTAAATAATACATCTGATTCAAGGGTAAACAAATTATTATGTGTGGAAACAGAAGGTGTAGATTCACAACATACTGATTTCTACTTAAAAAATAGGTTTCAAGATTATTTTCGAGACCCATTTAATCCATTAAAATTTGAGGATAATTTCGAAAATTCCTGTGATTCATTAGCATCTATTGATTACCTTGAAGATGTTCATGAAGAAATAAAATAACCAATTCGAATGACAAAATATAAGTTACCAGAAAAAAATATATCACCATTAAGATATAAAAATTCAAAGAGATTAGATCTACAGAATATAATAGAAGTACAAAAACAGTTGCACACTCATAAAGAATTAAACAAATTAATGGGTAAATCAGGGGAATATATTTCTAAGAATGCGTTTAAGATATTTGGTCCACTAATAATAAACTCTGCAATTTTATTATTCAGTTTTACAACTCAGTCGGGTTACACTATTTTAACAGCATTTGTATTATGGTTATTATCATTTTTATATGTATTTTTAAAATTAAGTAAAAATATTAATGAGTTCTTTCCTAATATAGTCATTCCATTGAAGCAGTTACCTAATCATTTATAAGGATCATATTAGAGAATAATTATTATATATCTTTAACTTCAATACAGTCATTTTAATATACATACAATTTTTTAAATTTAAGAATATATATATATAAAACAGCCAATTTTTATATAATACAAAAGTTATATTCAACTTTAATCTAAAAAAATCCTTTAATATTATGCTTGTTTCCCCTAACCTAAAAATGTTATTACATTTTTAGCTTTTCGTTATACAATTAATTTTTTATAAATTTAAGAAGACAACGGAAATTTTTAAATTATTTTTTTATTATCATGAAATATTATATATATATATGTAAGAAAATTCATTGTATATGTTTCATTTTTCATATTTTACCATGGTTTTGTTTAATCATTTTTTTTTTTTTTTGTTATGTATGCAATTTATGGCATTCATGTTTGTTTTTTTAGTTGTGTATAATTATATATGTAAATTTTTAAATATATAACATTATTAAATTTCATTATTATCCTTGTAATGTTCATTACATTAGTAAACTTGTGAGCATGGGCATTACATGTTAATTAGGATAATCTTACTGATAAAATCAGAATAGTAGACTTAAAGCTTTTTAATTAAATATAAAAATTAACTTCGTAATAAATTTTCCCTAACAGGAATGTTGTTTATTCGTAAATTTTATCTTTTTCCAATGATTTATTATGATCTTTAGACAAATAAATATATCAAAAAAAAACTACTTTTATATTGCAGACAAAAGCATTACATCATTTCCATTTATTAAGTAATCCCATTAAAATGAATTCACATATTAATTTTATTTTTTAATACATATTATTTTTCTATTTATTCTTATTAAAATTATGCAATTTTGAAATTACATGTTCTTTAAGAAATTGTATCTTAGAATATATTATTAGAATAATTTATAAAAGTCAAAAATATGAAAAAAAAGTTCTATATCAACATAATTTTTAATTGAAGAAACTAATATGTATAGTAATAAATATATATTATTTGCGAATATAATTGTTCCTTTGTATTTTCTTGTAAGTAAAAATTAATGTCTTTTGTACATACGTTCTAACGTTGCATAAAAAAGCTTAGTAATAAAAAATGTTCGTAACATAAAAATAAAAATACAAATGTATATATTTTTAAAATATAATTATACTATATCAATTCAAATTCTATTTTATTATGCTAAGTTTGCACTCAACATATTCAATATATAATGTGATTATTAATAAAAATAAATTGTATTTGAATTAATATTAAAAAAAGAAGCATTTAATTTTTCATTCAGTCAAAAATTGAATAACATATTATGTACCAGTTGTATACAATAGTTATATATATTTTAATGTAATTTATACTCATTTTTTCATTATGAATGTATTTATATTTTACAAAAATATATATACATATATAATTTTACAGTAAATAAACTAAAAAATAAAAACCATAAATTTATACACATACCATTTTTATTTAGTTACAAAGAAAGATACGTAAAAATATAC
Organism: Plasmodium malariae; assembly: GCF_900090045.1. NCBI lineage: Eukaryota > Apicomplexa > Aconoidasida > Haemosporida > Plasmodiidae > Plasmodium > Plasmodium malariae. Next base: position 3,414,241 of record NC_041786.1, on the reverse strand, counting down.
ATATACATATTTACACCATTCTAAAATTTTATTAAAAAAAAATAAATCCCTAGTTTTTATAGGGCATTATAAAAATAGAAAAGGATTAGTAATTAAATCGTAAAAATTAATTTTTGTTAAAACGTTATTTTATACAAAACTATGTTTCGTATGTCTTAATATCTGTTTATCCTGTAATTATAATATTAAAAAACTACTATTATCTTATTATCCATGTTTATAATTTTCGCTATAATTAAATGTGTTTAACTGAGATGTGTTAACGGTTAGAAAAAATACCATTTAGCTAAAATTAAAATTGTTAGTTAAACGAATTCATTAAAATTTATAGATATTTTCATAATAATGCATATTATATATATACTTCTTATACATCACTCTATATTATAAATAAAATATCAAAATTTTTAAAAGTATCATATTTTTTTTCATTTTATTTTTTTATTTTCACTTCTGCTAATATAAAAAAGTATTTTGAATTACTATTAAACGAAAAATTAGGTTTTATGCACATTAAATATATTTTACATTTATTAATAAATACCATTTAAATTATTTATATTAAACGAATTTACATAAATAAAATTAATAATAAATAATAATCTATTCGTTATTTATAATGTTTCAATTTCTTATCGTATAAATTAATATCAATTATATTGTTATAATATAATAAAACCCTTTAAAAAAATAGAGTTGGAAATATTAAAAACAAATTACATTAGATTGTATAGTAGCACCTTCTATAACTAACTGTATAAAAAATCAATTACCATTTTTCTTACTTAACTCAATACGACATTAAAAATTTATCTCAATAAAAAAAAATCAAATTTTTCAGTTTTATCAAAATTTTTAGCTATGTTCTAATTTGATTATTCCATTACTATGACGACAAGGTAAAAAACAATAATACTGAATATTTTTACTTTTTTTTTTATACTCTATATAGTCCCTTTCTATTTTATTTTACTTTATACTTTTTTTAAAAAGTAATTTTTTATACTATGTAAAAATCTATTTATGCAAATAAAAAAGAATTTAAGCTTTTTTTCCTTTTTTTTATGGTACCTCTATCAAAACATTAGAAAAAATTTTAAAATCAGAGTTTAATTTAACACTAAGATATATATTACTGTAATAAAAAATTATAGTGAAAAAGGATAATAAATTATGTGTGCACTTGAATATAAACCATATAATGAAAAGCACGAAAAATTAGAAAATAAGGAATTAGAAAATACGCAAGAACAAAATATAGATAATCAACATAGAAACAATATATTTAAAATAATTCACTTATAACTTGAGGCTAAAATATTCAAGTCATTTGCTTCTGTAGAAAACTATTTGAATAAAAATAAAAATGCCTACAAATTAGAAATTTTTTTTGTTATGCTTAAGAATGTATATTTATTGTATATTCCACTCATTTTGGTACCTCTTGTTGGAGCTCTTTTTAGAATTGAAATAGACAGTTTTTGGCTATGGAGTTATAGCATGTTGTGTTATAAGTATTCTTATGATGACATGTGTTATTTTGAAAAATTTAAAAGTACGTGCAATACAAGCATGTCACAATAATCCTAGTTTTGAAAATTATATTGATTTAATAAAAGAATCATTTAAATTATGGTAATTTGTAGTAAATTATATTACTTATTTAATAAAATGTACTGATTAATAGTTAATTTGTTATAAAAAATATTATACCTTACATATTTTCATATAAAAAGTTAAAGTACTTATGCATAATATTTATAAATGTTTGTTTTCCCCATTTTTATTTTGTACTTCGTTTCAAATTTATTTAATTCTTTCCTTTCTACACATATATATATATATTATTCATATACTGTTTTATACAAATATTTATATTAATAAACATCAAATTCAACGAAGAATTTGTTCTTTATAAACTCCAATATAAAAATAAGATACATTTCTGTATTCATTTGTTCGATCCATTCATATAACGGATGTTGCAATTAATATAAGAAAATTCATTTGATGTAATTTCTGTTTTAATTTGTTATTTTGTATTTTTTACCATGAAAAATTATCTATGTTTTTATCTTTTTTGTTTTTGTATTTAACTAGTTACAAATAATCATTATTTCGAAGATTAAATAAAAAATGTTATTTATAGGTAAAATTAAATACAAATATGTCTTTCTCTAAATTATGTAAAATAGTACTATGTTTTTTTCTTTTAACTAACATTTGGTTCCTTTTTTTTACTAATAAATAAATTTAATATATATTCGTAATAAAAAAAAATTATTAATAATTTATCATAAAACTTTTTTTCTAAAGTTCTTATTACACTTTTAATGTTTCTAACATCATTTTTAAGTAAAATTATAAGTGTGCACCATAAAATAATTTTTTCTTTATAGAATTAATGCTTTACTTTATTAAATCATTCTTTCAAGAAATTTATAATAAAAATTAAATAATTTAATTCATTTTATCATTTCATTATTACTCCACTTATGTAAACTATGGCATAAATTTAAAGTTTTTAAAAATTAGTTATATAAGCTTAATAAAAAAATATATAGTATATAAATATACGTTCTACTACGTTGAAAAAATGTATTATTAAAGATTAAAAAGAAAAAAATAAATCATTTTATTATTTTTTTTTTTTTTTTTCAAGAATTATAATTTTTTAAAAATACAATAATATTATAAATTGAAATGTCTTTTATATTAGCACATAATTCCATTGAATGGTTTGAATTCACGGAAGTCCATAAAAAAAAAGGAAATTATATATATTCATTATATGAAATAATTTTATAAAATAATAAAAAAAAAGGATCTTATATTTTAGTGCAATAAATACTAACGTATAAAATATAATCATAAAAAATAATAGATTCCTCAAACTGTTATTAATATATATAAAATGTTCTAAATGGATTTGATAAATAAAGCATTAAATATTTCTAACTCGAATGCATAACATAGATAAAAAAAAAAAAAAATTAATTTTAAGAACATTCACATAAGTTATGAACATTTTAAATGTTATTCATATTATTAGTTAATATGTCATAATATATTATTAAATTTTCTTTAATTTCTTCTTTAAAATATCATATTTAATTATACATTCATACGTTACTAAAATATAGATTACTTAATTGGAAAAGTTATAATACCTTGTTGCCAACAATAAATATAGGACCTGAGGAAACTTAACAAATTTTCTAAAAATGTTTAAAAAGCATAAGTAAAAATAAATCGTTTAAAAAAAATTAAAAAAATGTATATTTTCTTGCATATATATATTTTATTTTGTAATTTTCATTATATAATTAAATGCAAACTGTCAAGAAAAACTAACAGAAAGTAAAAAGTTTAAATAAAATTTCTACAATGATATAAATTTGGGACCATTAAAAATGAATATATATAAGAAACTTAAACATCTACGTTATTTCTTCCTAAAAATGTACTCTGTAACATATAATTGTTTCTGTTACAAATAACTACATTTATTTATAATATTTAAAAATATAAAAATATATGTGTATATATATATATATAATTATAATACAATTAATTTATATATATATTGTATACTTTAAATTAATTAATTTAAAGCATATTTCAATATTTAATATTAACTGAAAAGTAAAAGTAGAATTTGAGCATATATTAATAAAATGTATATATAACATATATTTCAGTTATTCTCTTTACACTGCATTAAAAGAACATGTTAAGTAAGAAAAATATTAAGTGTATTTATCCCTTTACTTGTTACAAGTATTTTTAATTCTCAAAATTAGTAACATAATATTAATAGTTCATTCATAAAAAAAATATTATTTTATAACTACTTATATATTTATATTTATATCATTCAAAAAAATGAACATATATTAAAAATATATTTGTAGTATACACGTACTACAGGACATTTATCATAGCATCATTTATAATAAATATTATTTAAATTTCCTTCTTACACAAAGAACAAGAAGAGCAATCACTTTTCGACTAATTATATACAAAAAAGATATATACAGTTAATTTAAAACAAGTCATATGTTTCTTTTAATTAGGTGATAAATCCAACAATTTAAATTAAAAAAAAGCAAAAGAAATTAAAACTGAATAGGTACACTCCTTATAGTTCCCAAAATAAATTTTCTAATTAATTTAATAGATTAAAACTAACTACATTTTATTTGAATTTTATGGAACATATATATATTTTACGTACAATTGTACTTAAAAACTCATATATATATTATGCCGAAATAATATATTATACTTAAGAAAATATTTAAAATACAAATTTACAAAATAAAACGATCACGTTAAGAATTATTAATTAAGAATATATATTAGTATAATTTATACCAAAATAATTATGTATATATACATGCAACATGAAGACTAAATAAATGTATATATTTCACTTATATTTATTTAACATTTTAAAGGATACCACTTATTCTCTCATTGCATATTAAAAGTTTTTCTAAACGAAAAATTTAACAAATTATGAAAATTTTTTCATTTCCTTTTATTTTTATATTTTACAAATTTTCTCAAAATATAAACAGAACACATTATAAGTAAAAACGGTAAAATTCCTGATATTACTGATTTTAGAACTGGGTACAAGTTCTTTGGATTAAACGATAATACATAAACAATTATAGGTATAAATAATATTGCAATTACTAATCTTGCCTATAAAATAAAAAAGAGTGGAATAACTACTAAAGCTACCCTTTTAACTATCTTTTTATTTGCAGTCCTTTTGTTTATAAACTTGTTCTCCATAATTTTATTTATCGATTCTAACTGCTCGCATATATTGTTTTCACAAAATATATCTAATCTATTAAGTAATGAAGAATTTTTTCTATTAGCTGATTTGTACCATCCTTCTGTATTTAATAAGCTTTTATTTGATCCTCCTAATTAGGACGCAGTTCCATTGCCATTTTTATATATATCCTTATCATGTAATATATTATGACTATCGTTAAAATTTAAATAATCAGTTGATGTAAAATCATACGAATCCTATACTAATAGTCTGTTAGATCTTTAATCAGAATAATAATATACTTTATCTAATAATTTACAACAGTTCTAAAAAAAAAATGTAATCATTTTTAATTTATAAAAATATATATTCCCGTACTTAGAAAATAATATTTTCATATATAATACACAAAACAAAAAAAAAAAAAAATAATATATATAAAATGTTAATGTAATAACACGATGTATTTATAATGGCTCATCCAAACATAAAGGGTAAATGTAAGTTTTTTAATAAAAATGAGAAACTTGAAATTTTCTTTCAATCTGTATTTATTTAATTCTATTATATATTGACTAATAAAAATATTAAGTATGTTTCAAATCCTTAAATTGATAATAGAAGCTGTTTATATTATTATTTTTGATATATCTATATTATTCTAAAAGTAATAAAGGGAAAAAATATAGATATATACCATATTAAATTTTATATATGCAAAATAAATTTAAAATTGATTTAGTATTATTTTTATATAGATCTATTACATAAAAAAATAAAAATTATTATTATGAAAATAATTTAAATATAACTATAAGATAAATGCTTAAAAAATTTAAATTAATTTTTTGATATATAAAAGCTACAAATGTTCTTTCATCATTTAAAAAAAAAAAAAATATTAATAGAAGAAAATTAGATAAAATAATATTAAACAAAAAATTATTCAATCAGACAAAATATTTTTACATGCATTTAAAAGTAAAACATGTTGAAAATGTGTGTTAATATATGTTTAAAAGTATGATATAAACATTTATGTTGTTTTCAAGCGAATAGTTCTAAATTTATACATGTCAATTATAAAGTTGAATTTTACATTTTAATAATACTGATATGATAGATAAAATAGTAGAAAAGATTTGTGAGGATTTGATATTTATTTTTATTATAATATATATTCCATAAAATCTATCTATAAAAAATATGTTTTCTCATATAAACTATTATATATTAATAAAATAAAATTTACAATTACTAAATATATGTACATATATATATAATTTTAAAAGTACTATAATGATGAACACTATATATTTGTATAATAAATTTTTAATATTACAATTTGTAACTAATTTTGAATGCATTTTATTCTTATTTAATGGAATATCTAAAAAAACATAAATTCCATAATTTTATTTTATTTCAAAAAAACAAATAAATATATATTAAATATAATGTTAATATACCTAAAAAAAAAAATAACATAAAATAATTACAGTTAAATTAACATTTTTTATGTAGCTAGATCAATTTCTAGATATTGACATAGTTACTCTCCATTACCAAATAAGTAATATTTTATCATTCATAGTAATATTAGTTTGGTTTCATCTATATGCTTTTGTTCTTCCTTCAACAAAAATTTTAACGGATTAAAAAAATTTTTTTACATAAAAATTCATACAAAAAAAGAAAATATAACTAATATAACGAAATGGATAAAGATAAAATTTATGACCTATTTTATATAATGAATCTATTATATTATTATGTTCCATTCTCAAGTATACTTCAGAATACTTATTTTTCTGAAAACTTTTTTTTTCATTTTTCTATATAATAAAAATATTTATTGACTTATTTGTTTAATATATTCAAGAATAGAAATACAAATATTTTTTTGTGATCAATTTATTTTATTAAAGACTTCTAAGTAATGTTTATAATATGGAATTAAATAAAAATCTAAATAGTAATAATAATGACATAATAAACCACGATTTACCCTTAATGTAAAATATCACACGAAAAAAAAACAATTAATAATAATCTATACACATCTGTCCCTAAAATTAATAATCAATTATAAACATTGACTCATTCTTAACAATAAAATGAACCCTAAAAACTAAACCTGCTTTTTAGCATTGCATACAGAAAAATAATTCACTTATTTTTACTTTATTTAAAAAATGGACGTCCTAATTGTTAAAGATTTAGTAATGGTTAATATATAATATGTATACATATATATAATTATATTTTCTTAAAATAATATCAATTCCTTAATATATTTATATATTCTACCATTAAAAAAACAAAAATATGTAAATCCCTATTTATGATCAGCTTCTTATAAAATTATATATTTATATCAATTATTCCTAAAGATAATTCAGCATTTCACAAATATATAACACAATTTTAGAAATTTACGAACATAAAGATCAAAAAAAGAAATAACTATTTACATATCATCTGTAAATATGTAATTAATATAAATTTATTAATTTAATCCTTTAATGATATAAAAAAGGATAAGATATAATCTATTTGTACATTTATTTATTAATATACAATTTAATATATATTTAATTAATTTTTTTAATAATAAATTAAGATTACGATTATAAACAATACAGTTATAATAATTCGTTTTAACTTTTTATAGAATTGAAATTATTTTGAACTCCCAATTTAGTAAAGAAGTTCAAATAATACATAATTAAAAAGTATATTATTTTATTATATATTTATAATTTCACATTTATCCTATGCAACAAATTCTAAAATGAGCCCATAATTATTTTAAAAATAAATATGTTTTACAGCATATATTTTTTGAAATATACACTATAAAATACATGTGTTTTTTCTTTAGTAAAAAAGTATACATATACATTATAGTGCAACAAATTTTAATCACTTTGTTTTATTAGGCACAAAATGATATACATTTATTTCTAACTTAAATCTAATAATATATTTTCTTAATAAAATAGTTTAATCGTCATTTTATATTAGAACATAAAATACACCAAGAAACAATTATTATATGAAATGTATATTATCACACTTCAATAAAGTTATAAGAATTGTTCTAATATATATTTATTTTAACTCATATACATAATTTTTCCACTAATAACTATTTTAATATTCATATATATATATTATTACATAATATTTAAATAACCTAAAATAATACATTAAAGCGTAGTGTGGAAAATATTAAAACGCTCAAATTAAAAAAAAAATAAATAATAGGGTACATTTTTACTGCTCTATACGAAAAGGATAAAGTTCACTCAGGGAATATATACAATATTAGAAATTATAAGTATGTTTATTAATTGTATATATCACATCTTAAAATATAAATAACAATGACTTTGAGAAACTAGGTTAAGGAGAGGATATTTTGCATCATTCAATTTCCCTTTTTCTTCCTATTAACTTTTCACATTTTACAACGTTTCCATAGGAAGAAATCATATTTGACACAACTACTATGGTCAATAATAATAAAACTACTATACTTATCTTTGGTATAGTGAAAATTCCACCTGAAGTTGTAATATTAGAAAATTTATTACAGAAAAACCATTCTAATACAAATATTATTAATGTAACTGCTAGAAGTATCTTAGGTGAAGTAAAAATCATATACTTTTTTTTTATACAATTTTTTTTACAGATTTAACATCAGCACAATTAACATTCTTATCTTGATTTTTACCGTATATCCTATCTAACATAATTTTGTCAAAATATTTTTCCATTCTTTCATATTGAGAAGATTAACTTTCCGAATCTAATTCATAATCTCCATAAATTAAAGAACTTTTATATGGATAATTATTTTTTCCTTTAGATAAGTATTCATCATTAAGTGTATTTTTTTCTTTGTAATCTGTATTATTTTTTATATTATTTTTTACTCAAACATCATTTGTACCCTTTTCGCGCTTTTATTTTACTAATAATCCATAAGTTCTTGCATATGCATTTCTGTCATAGTCATTCTCTACAGAACCCTTATAAAATGTACTCTTCTAAAAGAAAGTAAACATTTATTATTTAAAAGAATAAATAACCTCATGCTTATAAATAATATTAATAAAATTAAAAAAAAGATAAAGTTAATAATACAAATATAATTAAACAACACTATCATACCATATCGTTGTAAAAATGGCATATCCACGTTAGAAGAACAGACAAACTAATTTTAATAAAAAAGGGTAAATTAATTTTTTATTCAATGATAAACATTTTTAATACTGTAATATATTCGAAAAGTATAAAATTAACAATAATAGAATATTCTTCGAATGATAAAAGATAATAAATGTAAATGTTTTTTTTTTTTTTACTATTTTTTATTTTTTCTTAAGAAAATAGTAAAATATATACAAACTACAATGCCTTTTACATCACAAAAGAAGAAAAATAACATTAAATAAATCTTACATAGTGCTTATTCCAATATTATTTTTAAAAAACTCAGATTCGTTAGAATAATAAGATAATTTTAATTCATTAATAAATATTCAAATATGGAATATATTTATTTTGCATAATAAATAAAATGGATAATTTCTTTTAATCCTTTTACATTTAAATACGTAATTACTTAAATAATAAAGTATAAGGAATTTATTCAAAATATTGAATATGGAGAATTTATTGTTCTATAAACAAAATAATTAGTATTTTTAATGATTCTTACTAATTATTCTAATTTTATAAATATTATACTTATTAGAAACTTCTTATTATACCTATAAAACATTAATTTATATAACCGTATAATACTAGTAAAAATAAATGAAAAGTGCAATAACCTACTAACTTTTTGTGTAATATTCATTATAAAAATTCCATTTATTATGGTCTATGATTCATATATATATATAACAATTCTACCAACTTGTTTGATATGAAAAATATAAATATGCATAATACCTCTTCTAATAATAAATATTATTTTTTTAAATAATATATTTATTATACTATGAATAAGTACTCAACAATATCCAATAACAGTTATTAATTTTGCATTACTTTGAATTAAATGTGATGTATAAACTATATCGCTAAACAATAATCTGGATAATATATCATAGCCAAATAACGAAATATACATCAAGATAGAAAAAAATATATTTTTATATATATACAAAATAATGAAAAAAAAAAATATAATAAAAAATATTGTTATATAAGTATATTTTAAAACTAACATTACGCATTTATTTCTTTATAATTTCAGTTATTTAAGAGGGTGGTATTTTGCATTATGGTTTCCTCTTATATATTTCGTGTTATATGTTTATTATATAATATGTCTTTTGTAAATTTAATATATTCAAATACAACAACTTTAATATATAATATTTTAAAATATCATTAATTATTATTATATTTACTCCAGAGTAGGTTATTACTAAGCGGGATATTTTAAAAAGAATTACGTTAGAAAGTAAGGGATTAGTATAAAACTGAAGATTATAGCGAAAAACAAGAAAACTGTGTAATATTAAATTTAAAAAAAAATTAAAAATTAGATCAATAATTATTTATTATAATATACTCATTAAACATGGCTATAATTACGTAATAGTTAAGTAATTATTAATAAGAATTTGTTATAAATTAATGTATATATATATATTTTTTTTTATTTCCTCTCCATTCTCTATCTATCATGTAAATTTTTTTAGAAAAAGAAATATAATTATAAATATTATATTTACATTATAACACAATAACGAATATTGCTAGGAATTCGTTTAAAAAGTTCCGTAATTTAATTTATAAATTAATGTCTTACGAAATATTTTAAAATAATACATGAATTTTTTTAATTTTTATGCTAAATAAATATTTATTAATAGTGTTGAAAAGATATTTTCATTTACTTAAATGCATAAAAAAAAAAAAAAAATATATATATATATATATATATATATAACTTTTTTAATCTATTAATTAGAATATATCTGTGAATAATGTGAAAACGGTAATTGTAAAATCCCAATATTTTATTTATTATCAAATGTAAAATATTATTCAATTTACATGGAATTAAAATAATATTATGTTTTATTACAAAGTTATAATTTATTTTACAATTATTTTAACCACATATTATAATAAATTTTTCTATAAATTTGTTCTAATACGTTTTAATACTTTGAATAAGTAAATAATCTTATTTTTATTTATTTTTATGCCTAAAATTACTTTTTGTTAATTAAAATTTAACACCCATGAAATCGTTCATATCTAGAAGTGATAAGAGACATATAGAGAAACTGTACGTATAATAAATTATACCATATAATAACTATTCAGTGGCATGATATATATCTTAAATAATTAATTTTTAGGTAAGTGATATATATATATATATATATAATATCAATAGATATAAGAACATTTTAATGTTATGTACTTTGTCCAACTATAGCAACAATTTACATAATTTACATGTAATTAAACCACATATATACCTACAACGTAGTAAATATAAAAGGTATTATCATAATAATAATGGAAGGCTTAATATAAAAATTAAGTAACAAAATTAACACAATAAATAAGAAACACACTATCAATGCTAATAACATATTGACTTGTAGATTATATATTTTCGGAAAAATAGAATATTAAAAAAAATTTTTTACATTAATATAGGTAATAACATTTGCATATACATAAGCTTGTATTAAAAAAAAGAATAAGAATAAACTTAAAAACATATATTAACAAAATTTTTTACTCAGCAACTTTTATATTACATAAGCGCGTTAATTCTTTATATTGTTCTATAGTTATTTTGCCTTTTCTTTATAAATGTAATATGAATTTTATATAAGTATATTTAACTGTTTTTTAATATCATAATATGATTAATATATATCCACAGTTGTGACATATTTATTTTAGGTAAAAGAAGATAAGAAGCATATAAAATAAATAGTTCCGTACTCAGTTTTTACATAGTTCATATATAAATTATGAAGGAAATGATGATTTCAAAATTTCTTTTTATTAAGTTATATTAATTTAAAATTGATATATTGATAAATTTAAGAGTATAATTCTGTTTTTTTCGTTAGACTGTTCTTTAAAAAATCTCGAAAATTAATGTAGTCATCATATCATGGATAATTGTTTTTCCTCGGTAATATTCATTGTTTCTTAGTACAGATAAACTTATGCATAGAATATTTGCGATAAAAAAAAAGTGATATTACATATAACATAAAAATTAATACTTAAATAATACTTAATAATTCTTTTGAATCCAGAAATTGAATGTCTTAGGTTTCAGCCATTTCGCGTTTATTAACAACTACAAATTTAAAAATATTATAAATAATGTAAAACAGAAAATTAATTCCTTAATTAATGAGAGTGATAAAGAAAAACTTAGGGAAGGATGTCGAGATCTGGCAAATTATCTAATTAAAAATAAATCTCCACCAACATATTATAGTACCTTAAAAAATATATGGGAAGGAACATTAAAGGATTGGGTAAAACCTCATTACGAAAAACTTAATAAACATGGAATATGCCCTGTTATTATGGATGAAAATGGTAAAAAACTTTTAGAATTAAAATATGAAGAAGAAGATTTCTGCGAAAAAAAAAGGAAATATCTAGATGAAATAAAACATTTAAAAAGAGAAAAATCAAGAGAAACTGAAGATACATATTTAAGAAAATGCAATGAATATTATATATGGATTGAACAGAAGCAGAATTTTTTTGATACAAAGAAAGATCTCTTTGGAACATGTTACCAAAAAGATAACCCAAGGGGAAAAAAAAAAAAAAAAACTCCAGAATTTATATGCGACTTAATGAATCCTGACACTTATAAAAAACTTGATGAATGTCCATCCTTAGATAAACTTAAACCTCCAAAACCTGTATCAAAAATAGAAGAAATAAATTTACCACCACATGGTCAAGAAACATCTAAAGATCTAAATAAATCCCAAGTTCCACTTGAACAGGAAATACAAACTGAATCTGCAGACAGAGTCCCAACTAAAAAGATAGCTGAACATGTACAAGATAATAAACCTCAACCACAATCTAAACCTTCACGCGAAATTCAAGAACATGGTCACTCTATATACCCCGAGAAAACTCGATTCATGTTACCTGAGGATATATTTACACAACCTGAATCATCTGATACATTAACAATTCCAACAGATTCCGAGTCATCATCCCTAGTAAAAATAGGTAAAACTGAATCATCTACTCCACATTTACAAGGTATAAATTCAACCAGTTCTTCCGGAGATAAAGCATCATTAACTGAAATATCGCAACATGATTCAAATTCTTTTCTTTCCGTTACCCCCTCTAAAATTCCAGGTATCACTAATGATATTTATGATACTATTTTTGAAATAATAACACTAAATAATATATATATATATTTATATATATTTGAAAAATCATTACATATCCGGCAGGAAATTCAAATATGAAACAGATAACATCTATATTAATAAGTTTTCTAGTTATCACCGTATTTACACTTTTTATTAAAGTAAAATAAAACTAAAGTAATAAAAATATTAAAAATATTAAAAACATTTGACTACTGTAATAAATTATTTTATGAATTTGTTCTGTTTATATCGTAGTACGCTTTAATAGAAATGTTTAAAAAAAAAAAGAAGATAAAAAGAAGACAAGTTAATCTACTGAAAATACTAATACCTGCGCTTCCTGGAAGAAAAGACGAATTCTCAACAAATAATAATTTAGAAAACACAATATATGATAACGAAAAAATAATAAAAAAAATAAAAGTAAATGAATATAATTTGAAAAAAAATTTACATATGGCATACCAGAAAAATAACAGATCTATGACAATCATAGAAATACATATGGAAATAGTACAACAATTTAGAAGTGGAGAATGGGAATTAAACAAAGGACAATATTTAGAAATATGCCTAGAAATGTTTACAAAAGATGAACATAGAACATATTCTAATTTAATGAAGGAAGAACAAATAAATAAAAATACTAAATGCAACACTTATATTGAAAAACAGAAGATTATATTGAATAAATGGGGAAAAAGACATAAAATTTTTTTAGAAAAATTGAAGAAAATAGATTGGTTTAATAATTTAAAAAATGAATGGAAAAATGAACAAACTTACTTAAAAAAAAATGACGAATTAAAAAATAATTTTTCAAATGAAATACAAAATGTTCCATTTTTAGAAAGAGAAAAATATATATGGAAACAATGGATATCAAAAAAAGGTATGATTATAGAACACTATTTGGAGCAGCACTTCTTTGAGGAATTAACACGTGAACTGCAGAACTTGTCAGATGAATACGTTAATGATGAAATGGATAATGAAGTATCACTAATAAATAAAATAGAATTGGAAAACAAAGAAAGCTGTGAAAAATTATACAAATATATAAAACAAAAATTAATATCAAAACTGTGTATACTCATACTTATGATGGTACTAGACGAATGCAAAAAAGAAGAGTATATAGAAAATAAGGAATCACATTTTGATAGCTCCATAAATATATGGAAGACAGAAGAAAATTTATTAATGAAAACACATATTATAGAAAATATTACTGCAAAGAAGAGCAGTGCCCTGGAAAGTAATAGAAACGAGGAAATTCATGATTATATAGGAGGAAACGGCTTCAGAGAGAAGATAGAAGATTGAGTAAGAGAAGATGATACATATGTTAATTCTATAATTAATTACAGAACAGCAGACAAATCCCATGAAATTGAAGAAAATTTTATTTTATAAATCCATAAGTATAAATTCAAAATATATTTTGATCATATTTACCAGAAAAAAGACGTTGACAATAAAAATATTTCTTAAATTTTGTTAATACAGAGGGGAATGAGAAAAAAAAATGTAAAATTACGACACATATAAAAGAAAAAAGCATATGTGAAATATAAAGAATGATTCCGGTGTTTAAAAAATATTCCCAATATATATAATTTTTTTATATTTCTGTAAAAATATATATATATATATATATAATTTACATTAATTCTTAATACTTTAAAAATAGTAAGATTTTAATGTATATATTAAGCAAAATTAATCTTTTCGTATTAGTTATTAGAACACTGATTCACAAAGTTTTAAGCAAAGTTTTTCTTTTAATATGTTAATAACTAATTTTTTCAGTAAAATTAAAAAATAAGTTAAAATTATAACTTACACCAAAAAAATGTATATTATTTTTTTTATATACTTATTAGATTATTACATAATACGATGATTACCTAAATCCATCTTCTCACAGTAGTAATATAAAACAGGGCATTAGTACCCAATATAATATAGCACTTATTTATATATATATATATATATATATATATATACATATATAATTTTAAGATTAGTACACATAAATATTATCATTTTCATTTTTTTTCGAATATTTATTAATTTCTTATCTTTTTCTTCAAAATATATAATAAATAAATTTATGCCCTAAGTAAAATATACTTTCGTGTAATATGACAAAATAATTCATATTTTATTTATAAAGTTCATGAATAAAAAAACTTTCTTAAGCTATACTTCATCTGTACTAACAATTAATTATATGAGACTAAGATTAAGAACCATAAATCACAGTACAATATAAAGTTTTAATTTTAACTTTATGCGGACACATGTTAGTAGCCCATAAGTATTACACATGATTATAACTTAAAATATAAATATTTTTTAAATATCTAGCAAATTTCCTTTTTCAAAACTTCATGAAAAACATTTTCTCTATAATAAATGTATTCATTATAATTATGCTATATCTATATCTTTTCATACGAATGTTTCATATTTCAAGAGTTTTATAAGTGTATAAGTAACTACCGAAATACGTAAAATAGAAAAAAATATTACAAATAATCCTATAAGATCAACATAAGTAACACTGGATGATACAAAAGATCCAATATATAATATATATTTTAATTCATTTCTTAATAAATTATATAATACAGTAGGTAATAAATATCTGAATAGATTATCTAATAAAAAAAGTAATGAAAATACACCACAAAGAAGAATTCCTCGTAAAGAAAATATTAAAAAGTTAATCATACACGCTGAATATTTTAAACTTTGTTTTAAGTGAGATATATATATTTCCTTTATTTACATATAATATTAAATCCTCTTTATAATAGTTTTTCTAAAAAAATATTTATCTCTCCAAAAGTTTTACATATATCATTTGTACATTTCTTCACTAATTTTTTGGATACATAACTTGAATTATCTCTATTTTTGTATTAATCTCTTACATCATTTATTGATTCACAATTATCTTCTTCTTTTTGTAGGTCATCATAACCATTCCCAAATAATATATCTTTTAATCCTATAATTTTTGTTTCATTTTCTAAAAATAATTTGTCATTTCATTAAATTAATGAGCTTTGTGCATTATACTTATGATTGAAAGATTTATAAAAGGTGCACTATAAAGAAAAGAAAATATTTTCATTAATCACAATGTGATAAATTAATTTACACATTATGAAATTTCCTTGTAAATATATATATATATATTTATTTATATATGTTCATAACAAAAAACAGAAAAAAATATCAAGCAAATTTTATAGGATGCTTTATTATATCTCACTATTAAAAAAGAACATATCCAAATAAAAAAGATGAATATAACAATTTTAATTAAAATTAAAGATTTGATCTTTTCATTTATATTGAGATAATTGAATATTATAATATCATTATGTATGTATGAAGTTCACTGTATATTCACATGCTAGGCATAAAAGGGTGTTGTTATTTGGGTCGTTATTTAATTTTTTCTTTCATTTTATTAAAAGTGTATTAAAGTAAGGATATAATCTATATAAAAGAAATGTTAATTTAAAAAATATTTTAATA
The DNA here is from genome assembly GCF_900090045.1 of Plasmodium malariae. Lineage (NCBI taxonomy): Eukaryota > Apicomplexa > Aconoidasida > Haemosporida > Plasmodiidae > Plasmodium > Plasmodium malariae. The sequence continues at coordinate 3,397,462 of NC_041786.1, read as the reverse complement.
AATATTTCCTATAAATTTAATAAAAAAGAAAAACAATCTTAATTAAAAAAAACTTTGGTAAAAACAGTTTCATTAATAAACATTCAATATATATATATATAATAGTTTAACAAGAAATTAAAATTTTTTTTGTCAAAACTTTCCAGAAAAAAAATAAAATAAATTGGATTCTTTGATGCTTAAAGTTTTTACATTATACTTATAATAAATATTTGATGAGAATATTTACAATAGCTTGTATGAGGAGGTAGTTATTAATTCTTACTAGACTTACTATTAATAATCCTAGTTATTTGTGAACCTTATACCTTTTAAATATTACTGTGTAGTTAAAAAACATAAATTATTCAATAGCATATAATAGTAATTATAAGATTCCAAAAAAAAAAAAAAAAATTCATTTAACTAATTATGTTCTAATATATGTAATAAAACTGTGACATGTAGAGATTTTACATACTAATCTTTTTAATTTCCTTTCTAGGATTAAATTTACCCATAAAATTCTTATATTTTCAATGGTACAATCCAAGTTGTGAATTATATATCTTTTTATGATATAACTATGTATAGCATATTATAATTTTTACATAATTTAAAAAAACTATATATTATTATTAAGAAAATATTTTTTTAAATTTAAGGATTCAAATATTTTCCTCTTTTTTTTTTTTTGTAAATATAAGATAAATTCATAAATTTCTAAGATATATTAATAATAAAAAAAATAAAATAAATATACATGTAAAATGAAATACAAAAAAAAAAAAACATTTAGAAATCTTAATATACAAAAAATTTAATAAAAAAGAATTTTAAATAAAACATATCACAAAATAAGATGTTATCATTTGGTGTGAACTGATTATAAACAAAAAAATAATGTGCAATAAAATTTTGGAAAATCTTTGATGCCCTAATTTTTTTTTTGAAAATTTAATGCACAAGAAGAACAACCTATTTATTCCTTATTGATTTACAAATAAAAACTAACTCAAATCATATAGTAAATTAAAATTTCTGTTCAACAAATGCAAATAAAATAAATTAAATGTTTTATGATATATGTATATAAAAACAATAATGTTTATATTCCATTTAGATTGTGGAACATGCAGAATGCAGATTATTATGAAAATATAACATATTATGTAAATTGTGTAATTATAAATTCATACTGATTTGTATAAGCAAATTATTCTCCTAAAAAATGATAAAGTAAAAAAAAAATAAAAATAAAATAAAATGATTTAACTTTATTATTTGCTATATAATACATAGTACACTTGAGCACTAAAAAAAATAAGAAAATCATTTTTATGTTTCCAGTGTTCAAAAAAATATAGTATATATATATATATATATACATTTATATGTAAATAAATAGCTCTAAAAATATTTTTAAGCATTATGGTTTGCTGTCATTAAAACATTGCATTGAATTCGCCTTACTTTGTATAATATTACAAATTGTATTAAAAAAAAAAAAATTAATTTAATATCTTAACAGTTAATATTATATCTTACAATAAATATACATTGATATAAATTAATTAAACTTATAATGTTCTATTTAATAAATGTTTTGTAAATTATCATGTATCTTACTGTATTTGTAATTTTTAGGAATATATTTTTTTTTCTAGATTGTTTTTTTAATAAAAATTTTTATTAAAAATGTACATATCCATTTAAATTATATAATTACGAAAATTTACCAAAATTATAAATTATCTATAATAATAATTCATACTTTCACAAAATATTTAGTTAGATCCTGAGTAAATATATATATCTTAAATTAATAGTATTACTACATATATGTATATTAAATATGAATATTTAAATGCTCTGAAGAAATATTATAAAACACAAATAAAAAAAAAAATATACAAATAATAATAAATTCTAAGAAAATATATATAAATTTTCACATAATATATTAGAAAGTTCAAGTATACATTGAAGAATTTATAAAAATTTCTTATCATGCCAATATTTTTTTATCATGTAGTATCACTAAGTATACAATATTTTTTTTGCACATATTATAACAAACAGTATTTTGTGAAAAACATATCCCTGTTAAAACTACAAAACGTTTTTCTTTTGTTGTTCGAATTTATATTGAAGTAATAAAAAAAGATACGTGAGCATTATAACACCTGTATCTGGGAATATTACAACAAAAATGGATACATCTATAAACAAGGGAACCCGATTAATAACATTAAAACAAAAACAGAAAATAATTCAGCGTAGTTACAAAATAGAACTTTATTATAAGTTGTTCCATAAAAATTTAGAACTTTATTATATTTTTCCATATAAAATAGTAAATCCAATACACATTTTTCAAAATATATTTCCTATTTTTTTAGAATTGTTCTGATCTAGAACTTATCTTTATAGAAATAAATTCATTCAATTTCTAAGCATTTAATATACCTTTTAAATTTTAGTATTTTTATCTAAGTTATTATTCTAAACCTTATAAATTTTTTTTTGTATTTTCTTTAAATTAACTTTTCCTCCTATTTTTTATAATTTAATATTTCTAATTTTATTTTTTTATTTTAAAAAAACAAATTATAATTTTTAAATTATACAAAAAAATCCTTGCATCTACTGCAATTTGTTATAATTAGAATATATACTTATTATTTCATTGCAGAAAAAATCGTTAATAAGAAAAAATAATATAACTAAAATATATTTTTACTTCTTAGTAAAATAAAAATTACTTGAAATATTCACTCTTCGCATATATAAATGCTAAAATAAATTTAAATTTTCAATACAAGTAGAAATAATTTCTATTTTCTTTATTTTAAAAATGATAGGACTAAAATTAACTTTTTACTTTTAAATAATTATTTTAGAAAGATTGAATTATATGAACTAATTTAACATCTATTTCTTTTTTTTTTTCTCTAGATATAAATAAATATCTTACATATTCATGAAACTGCGAAATTTATTTCTTTAAAAAAATAATTATTTATATATTTAACAATACACATAAACTAAAATAAAAATAAAGAAAATAAAGTAAATAAACTAAAGAAAAATAGTAAGAGAAATAAAATTAAAATATAAACAATATACCCTATTATTGTTTTTTTCTTTTAACATGTATACAAAAATAAATATTTCCCCACTAAAAATTTTCTGAACAAATACACAAATGTTGATTTTCTAATAATAATACCAATTTTATAATTTACATATATTTATTAACTCTTTATATATATATATAACGTATATTTATTAGTAAAAGGTTATTTTTTTTTTTTTTTTTTTTGTATTGTAAACTTTTGCAGGAACAACTTTCACATAATAATAGCTTACTCTATTATATGTTATGTGTATTTTTTCATATAAACCTTTTGAGCTGTTTGTAAAATTATATGTTAAATAAAAAATTTGTGTAAATCATAAATATAACTTTTATAATTTATAGATAAAACAAATATTCGATAAAAATAAATAAATAAGATATTTAGTATTAAAAGACAAAATAATAGTATTCTTTTTATTCTTTTTTTCAATTTTTATCTTCAACAAATAAAATTTCACTCTTTTAAAACACCATCAAATTTTTTAAACAATATTTCAGTTGATTCCATAAATTTTTTTTTCTAAGGAACTTTGACTTAAAAATAAAATAAAAATATTCAACAAAAATCAAATTTTTTTAAATAAAAAAAAACTTGAATTGGAAATATTGTTCTAAAATTATAAACTATATATATACAAAAATATAAGTAAACTTTTGAAAAACAGTATATATATTTTAAAAAGACAATATTTTTATTTATTTGTATTTGTTTATATACCCCATCCTATATGCATTGTTTAAATAACCACAAAAAAACATCATACTAATACGGGTTTTATATTTTCAATATTTTTTTTACCATTATATTATTGTAATTGTTTCTCTTATATATAGATACTTATCCCCTTAATGAAATCTACAGAACACATTTTTAAATCATTATATAAAATAAAAAATTTATATATTTTTTATAATACAAGAGGTAAAAATATGTTATGTTAAATAATAATATTTGGTAACCGTAGTTCTTATTAATTACTACAGATCAAATTATGTATAAATCTAATAACCATATAAATATATGCAATATATTATAATTTTGTTGCTGTTGTATTTCTCCAACTTTTTTCACTAATAATTTTTACAAAAAATTAATTTAAAATATATCACAAGATAGTACATAATATGCAGAAAATTTTTATTATACAACTCTAATAACATTTTTAAACATCATTATTCCACAAATATAGTGTACATATCTATTATATATCATATTTCATTAATAAATTGTGATTCCTAATTACATCCTCATTAGTGCAGTATTTTATCAATGTATGATATACTTATATATGTATTTATTTTTTGAGATAATATGTTTTCATGGTGAATTATAAACTTTAAACAATTTTATCCTTTTAGTATTAAATGCTGTATTATTTATTTTACTTGAAAAAAATGAAATAATCATAATTTTAAATTAAACAATAAAGTATATTTTTTTTAATATATTTTTTTTATATTTAATTTTATACAATTAATATTTTTAAAAAAATTCTAGAGATTTTTTATATTAACAAAATAGAAAATAATACAAATTATAAATCACCCATTTACTCATTATTATTAAAAATAATATATATATATAGTTCATTAATTTTTGCAAAACATGCAAGAAATTTAAAAAAAATTATTTTAAATCAAAATATCAGTATGCTTATTTTTTTTATTGAAGCTATTATTTTTTTTACTTTGATGTAGACATAGAAATATTCCTACGAGGTACTATGCTTATTATACTTATAGTGTTCTTGTTCTTCTTTGCTATGTTTGATGTTTTTATATGAGAAAAAAAATTTATTAAAATAATACATAAATATGCTCTTTTTTAATGTTAAATATATACCATTATTTTTAGTTAACCAACTGTTGTAAATCTTGGGATAAGGAAAGAAATCGATATAGCATTTTAATGTAACAGTTGTCAGATTATTATATAGTGAAGCAAATGTAGCGCTATAACAGAAATATGAAATGTTAAAAGAAAGAATATTTGGTTTATTAGAAGAAAGTAGTGGTGCTGCACGTAGAGAAAAACTAAGTGCACTAGATCAGAATGACTTCTTTTGAAAACATGTTAATAAATTGATACAATGTGATATTTTTCAACAAGAATATAATGATTTAATGAAACGCAAAAAATTTTAAAACCAAAAGGTTCTATCAGCTTTGAACACAATTTTAAAAAAAAATTAATACCATAAAACCCTGTGTAAATGTTGAGAAATATAAAAGCACTATCAAATTCTTTAAAAAAGTAGACTCTAAAAATTAATAAAATTTACATAAAGCTAGCTCAGGTAATAAACAATAAACGCAATTACTTTAAATTCTAAATCACCTCGAAAATTCTTTACGATACATGAAAAAACATAAATTATCTTCTGCTCTTATAATCTCCTTATCGTTCTTTACAATATTTCTGAGGTTTCTCTATTTATAACTACGATTAAATTTATTCTAAATCAGATTCCAAATCCATTCTTTTTATCATTAATTTAATATCATTTACTTAGCTCTGAGATACTACAGTTTTTTTTAATTAATATATATAAAACTATTTGATATAAAATTATCTAGGGTTAGTAATAAACATAAAAAAAAATATATGGTAAAAAATTAATCTTTTAATTTTTTAAATTTATAAAAATAATTCGAAAGTGCATAAAATTTTTTATGTGTAATAGTAAAAAAAAAAATATATATATATCCTAACACAAATATATAATATTTGAATTATTTATTTCTTCATATTTCATTTTAAAAAATTGTCCTAACATAATTCTATGTATACCGTAAAACAAGTAAATTATTTATAATTTAATGTTAAGTTTAAACTAAATTAAAGTTTCACAATTCATGTAAAAACATACTTTTCAGTGATTTATTTAAATATATATATTTTATTTTTTTTTTTTTTCTTTGTTGTTCATAAATACATTTTTATGAAAAACATTACTATTCGCAAATTTAAATAATTTGACATATTAATGCAATTAAATCACAATAAATCATGAATATTTTTCTCAAAATATATGTAATTCTTTTTATTTTTAATTTTCAAGAGCAAGTTTCATCTCTGATTGGTATTTATTAGTAGATTCGCTAAAATAAGTTTATAATTATTCTTTAACTGCGCTTAATATGTACTGGAAATGTAGAGGCTATTTTTCTTCATCTTTTGCATTATACTTGGGCATTTTCTGGATAATCATCATCTTAACATCATATACTCTCAACATTTTTTTTTACTTACATTCAGGTTCAACTATTTCCAAATTTTATTATCATGAAATATATTTTGAAATAAAATTCATATTATTGCTTCGTCAATAGAAATTCATTTTTAATAACTTTTTAGTAATTTAATTCATAGAATAACTACTTCACACGTTCATATAGATATAGAATTTTTAACGTCTATCCTTATTTACTTTTTTATTTATCAATGTTCATCATAAAGCTAAATCAAGTAAATCTACGTATACATATATACTTCCAATTATAATTATATTTTGGGCAAAAAATAAGACTCCAAAACAATTAAGACTTTTCTTCCTTTTATTACATAAAAGAAGAAACAATAATTAAATAACCCCTGTAACGGTAAGTTAAAATATTTTATTTTAAATATTTTCCTAATATATCAATATTTCTAACAAGCTATTATATATTTAAAATGAATTTATTCATTATAGATCGCTAACAAATATAATTTATATACGTCATTAAATACTTCATTAAATCTAACAAACATATGTACATTTCCCTCTCTTTCATACTTACTAACAATATTGTTCTGTATACTGCTAATCACAAGATAGTATATAAATATAATTTAATAATTCAATGAATGTATAAAAATGCTAAAATTATAGCATCATACAACATAACCCTTCCTACCTGAAAAAAATTACCGCACAAAAAAAATTACATCTATAATGAACAATGAACCCCTAATATAAATCACTAAAACTCTAAAACAGTGGATGTTCATTAATGCATGAATTATAGATTCTTTTAAATATTTTGTTATATGGAATGAGTGTATATACTTTTTGCTTGTTTTATTTTTTTCCATACTATTATTTCATGTAAGAAAATACATTACGATTATCTATAATTTTGATAATAACATATGTCTATATTTTATACTATTTTGTACTTTTCTAATCGCTTATAATAAAGTATATAAATTCTAACTATCTAATTCTAAATATACATAGCCAAAAACTTATTATCATCGTCATATCCTAAATCTTATATATCAATATATCAATGGAAATACCAAATTTGTTTTTATAATAACAAAATTCCTCTATTTATTATTGCAACGATAACTAGACGTAGTTTCATTAATATTCCTCCTTTATAAAAATACGTCTTGTTTGTAAAAAAGGATATTTAATAAAAAATATTCGTCATTTGAGTAAAATAAAAATGGTAGTATACTTATATTTTTATCTCATTTTTAGTATTTTAAAGTGTTACATACTTTAAAAATTCTCTCTTTAAAATATTTATATAATGAAAATAAACATTCCTTTTTTCCCTCAACTGTAATATTCATTCATATTATGGAGAAAATATTTTAAAGAATAATTTTAAATTGAGTAACACAAAAATTATTTTTCTTCGTTAAAGCAGATGATTAATGATATTATATGTTCCATTGAGTCATACAATGCTGATGCAAAACAGTTTCTACATTTGTTTTTTCTGTTAAATTTATTATTTTTTCTCTTGTTTTACCAAAATTTCTATATATATATATTTTTTTTTTTTTTTACATATAATTTCACGTTGTTCACATCATAATTATTATATATGTAATTATAATTTCAATACTTCAAATTGGTATCTTTACTGTCATTTTTTTTCTTTTTTTCTACATTCATTCCACTATATCTCCATCATATAATTCAAAACATCTATTTTTCTTCCATAATTTCTTTTACACTAGATGTATTAGTTCTATTAAAGTTGTGCCTTTGAACATCTTTTTCTTCCTCTTTATATATATTTGTTGATCCAGGAGCATCGTATTTTGATTTTCTTTCCGCTGAACATGTCTCCTTCAAATACTTGGTTTCGGTATGTAACAGTGCTCCCTTATTCGAGTTAAAACCATATCTCCAATTAATATCATCAATAGTTTTATTCCTTTTTATGCTATTTTCATTTTTATTGGCATCATGAACGTTAGTAATAATACCTGTGTTTACAACTGTACCATCTTCTACATTTTTACTGGCATCAAAATACTGGTGGTTAATTCTTCCATCATTTTCTAAATCATAATTTTTACTTCGATTAACAGCAAAATTTCCCTCAACATATGTATCACCACTCGAAGAACGGGATATTCCGGTATTTTCAATATCACCAATATTAGTAGTATTACCTGTACTCTCAGCACCAGTACTACCATCGTCAACTGAATAACTTAGATTAATAGTAGAACTACTTCCTTTTTGACTAAAAACAAGTTCTCTATTATCTCCAGTTTTGAAAACATCATCAATTTTCTTATCTTCAGTACTTTGTTCCTGTTTCGATTCTTCCATTTTTAACTGGACAAATTTTGTATTGTTAGTTGCTCTACAACTACATATACTTTTATATGTATTATAGTTTAGATCAAATATTTTTTCAAAATCTATCCAATTAAACTCCGTGCACACTTCGGATAAAAAATTAACATCATTCTCGATGGTTCCCTTAAGGGCATCTTTTCCAATGTACTTAGTTATGTTCCGTTTTTTTGATAGTACATCATATTTTATTAATTTTTGTTTAATCCATAATATATATACTGTGCACATTCTTGAACATTCTGATTCACTTTTAGATCCACTTTCACATACAAAACCTCTATCTTTTTGACAGTTACATAAATTATTATATTTATTATTTCCAAGATCATTTTCTGTCTTATTAACTTCCTCACACACTTTCTTTAAAAGATTAGAAACATTATCTCTACTTGCTCTTTGAATATATATTTCATTATTCTTTTCAATGTCGAACTTTTTTGATAGGACGTAACACTCCTTTCTTTTTTTATATATCCATTTTTCATATTCTCCACATGCATTTTTACATTCTTGTCCACTACTACAACCGAATTCATCAATAAGACCTTTTTCTTCTTTGCATTTATTTTCCAAATTTTTTAATTCTTTAGACCTTGATCCATAAGATTCTCGAGCCCATTCTTGAACCCATCGTTCAAACTGAGGAGCTTCTTCAAAATTTGAGGATTTTTCGCATTTTCTAAGGGCATTAATAATTTTATCATCTTTAAACTTTGACATTAACTCATTCCAAATATCTTTTCTATTCCTATTCCACCACAAAGTCCTTTCCCTTTTTCCGTTAGGAACTCCAAAAACGTGGCCCAATCTCTTTTCAACTTCTATTGAGTAATAAATTCTCGCCATGTCTGTTCCCTTAATGATATCTCCATAATCAGCAAAACTGCATATAAAATCGTTACAAAATTCAGTATTATTAAATTTATTTTTAATATCCCATTTATTTAACAATAATTCAATTTCCATATTTATTGAATCCATAAGTTTTGTTTTCAAATCATCCCTATAATAATTACTTACATATATAAGACCATTAATACACAGCTGCAATCTTCGATCTGGAATGCATATTTGTTTCACATTCACGTTATTTAAATTACAGTTCCAGTTTCTAGTTAATCTCTTTTCTTTGCAATTAATACGTGGAGATTTATCGATAAAAACATAATTTACAATATTATTTGTAGGAATTTTATCATAATTAGTACCTTTTATAACAGAATCTTTACCAATAGTATCACTGGAAAAACCCTCAAATCTATCAATAATTTCAGGAACATTATAAGTAAAATTAGAAGACTGACCACTACTAGATATCTCATTATTAACCCCTTTCAAGTCATTTGCATTAATATTAAAATCTTTCCTATTTGTTTTACCTTCGTCATATTTATCCTTATTATAAATTTTATTACTAAAATCTTCCTTGCCATCATTCACTCCTTCCAATATCCTAATAGTTCTTTTTCCCATAAAAGCTTTATCATTCATTTTTATACCTTTTACACTATTCAAAATGATTTTTTTTTTCTTGGTTCCATTTTTTTCCGTTGCATGTAAATATAGTTCTAATTTATTTTGTTCCTTTTCCCCTTGTTTCTTAGCCGAAGTAATACCAATTTCATCGTCTATATATTTCTTTTGGCAACTGTTTTGTAATATTTCATTTTTCTTTACTAATGATTCATTGTTTCCTTGAAGAAATGTATAAAAATTACTCCATTTATTATTTGTCTCGTTTTGTAATTTTTTTTTTAATATATATAGATATTCTTTTCTTTTACAATAATTCATTTCCGTAAGGGAAGAATAATCCTTCGATGGTACACAATGGGTCAAAAATAAATATAGAAAAAAAAAATAATTTTTTTTTTCCATAGTTTTCATTAAAAAATATATTTATAAATATTCAATATTATGAAGAACAAAAAGTGTACTATAAAATTATTATTTTCTACTATTTATAAATAAAAAAAAGGATATTAATTGAAGTTAACCTTATGTATAACCAAGTAAACCCGAACAACTTGAACCAATGAATATGTAAAATGTAGATACATTTAGAATGTTTCTACCATTTTACTTTATATTTCAATCTATTTTTTTCTCATTACAATATCAGCCGTTCAACTTAACTCTCTACGCGCACACATATATACATAAGTATAATGGAAAATAAAGTGTGTAATTATATTAATAAAATTTTTTTTTTTTTTTTTTTTTTTTTTTTTCTCCATCTTATAACATCTGAAAGGAAAATATAAATAAAAAAAGTTTTTAATTACAAAACACACAAGTGTTAATCAAATGAAAAAATAATAATTTTTTTACATAAATTTTTGCTAGACCTTAAGTAAAAAAAAAAAAAAAAAAAATTATATTTTTCAAACTTCTACTATAATCGTAATTCATAATTTTAGTTAATTCAGAACTAACGTTAATTCTTTCTGTTAATTCATGGAAAACATTATTTATATGAAAAATTTTAGTTCATTGAATATTTACTAATTTTTTATGTTTAGTTGTTATATTTCTTTAAATTTATAGATTTTTTCATTAAACAAGCGAAATTAAAAACTTTTGGTAAATAAAATATAATTTACAGCTAATATTCCTACCATAAAAATAAATCAAATTTTCTTTTCATTGTGTATATTGAAAAATTTATATAAATTAAGAAAAACAAAACATAATACATATATGAAAATTGTAAGTTTTATTACCTCTTAAATATGATTCATAATGAAAAAAAGCATCCATTGTATCTATATGTATATTAATAATAACTATTTTTCCTCTTTTTTTTATTTTTTATTTTTTTATAATTCTTATAACCATTAAATATACATATTAAGACTTTACAAATTTTGTAACATTATGTTAATATATATCATTTTAATTTTATAAACTAATTTTAGATATTTTGTTTCTAATACAAATCTATAAATAGAAGAAATGTTTGTCAATTTATTAACTTTTTGAACTAATATGTTATTATATTATAGAATTTTTGATAAACAGTTAAAAGTTAAAAATATAAAACAGAAATAAAATTTTCTCAATATGATAAATAATATTCTTCACAACTTCAGAGCCTCTATATAATAAAGGAAAACGTAGTAAATTTCCTGAACTTTCCATATTTATTAAGTAGATTACATCTAATTTTTTACAATGACATTTTTAACCTTATTTTTTTTGTATTATATATATAAAAAATTTTTCATTTTACACTTCACCCTTTAAGATAATTAGTATAATATATATAAAAATATATATATTTTTATTTTTATTCTAAATAGATAAAATTATACTAATTTATAAATTTGTAAATAATAGCATAATATATAACATAATATACTCCATTTTATTATATACTTCAATATTTGCATAACATATTAATATCATTAACTGTATTGCAGATTAAAATGGGATAAAATAATGATGAAATAATTTTTTATAGAGTGTAGAACATCATGTTACACAATTATTATTAAAAAATTTTATAGAAATATTTTCTACACCTAATCAAAAAATTATTTACTTCTTAATTATTATATATTCTTTTTTTATAAAAGTTTATCCATTTATTTATATATTTATTATAGTTCTATGCATTTAGAAAAACGTTATTAATCAACTAGTAGAACTCTTAGAAAAAAACCTAAATACAATAAAAAATTCTGAAGAATTGAACTTCAAAATATAAAAGGTTTTTTCATAAGAAGGTATATATATTTTTTATTTTTTAATAAATAATATTTATATATGCAAAATATTTAAATGAAATAAAAAAACATATGTTTAAAAAAAAAAAAAAAATTATATTTTTCTTTTATATAAAAAAAATAATTTATTCTATTATTTAGCCCTTTAAAACAATGACAATATTTTCCACTAGTTATATAAAGACGAATAATATTTTACAATATAAAATTATTTTTTATAAAATATAATAGTTTTAACTTTCCTTTTATTTTTTATTAGTAATTCTGTCGTTCATTTCATATATGTTTTTAGTAATAATGTAACACTTTAAAATCATACACAATTATGTAGTAGTTTTTGTGAAAAAATATTTTTTTATATTTTTCATTCTACGGAAAAAGTAAAAATATAGTACGCCTAATTAACAATATTATATGATATTATTTAACAAATATACGTATATATAGTTCACATTTCGGAAAATATAATTTATCCCAAAATAGTAAAATGGGTACATTTTTATTTTTTTATTAAGATCATTATTTATATCACTCTATTTTAATATTCTACTGTATGTGAAACGTCAAAATAATTGTTGCCTTAAAATGAACATTTCTATAATTGTAGTTCTGTATATATATATTTTTTTTTAATTTTAAAGTATCCCTGTTTTAGGAGTGTACCTTCAAATAAATTGTACAATGAATTGTTTAATTATGAAGGCTTTCATAATAAAACTATTGACAGTTATATTATTCCTGACATTTATCTAAATAGACATAATTTAATTCAACATTTTCAAAAACATCCTCAAATATTAGCACCATTAAGTGAAATGTGTTAAAAATATAATCAATTTTTATCTAACATTTGTGATTAATTGTAACAATCGGTTATATGAGATAATATCTAACAATAAAGTGCCTAACAACTTAGACACGTTAATATGCTACATATTGCATTTCATAAAGTTTTCAAACAGTATTCATCACATGTGTAACAATAAGACATTATAATATATAAACTAAGGATATATTTGAATAGAAAGAAGTTTATATTATTTTTCCGAATATTTCCAATGCATTAAAAATAAAATTTATAAAAATAATAATATTGTTACATAAAAAAAAAAAAAAAAACACCACCTATTATTCATTGCAGAAAGAGTTAAATATTTTAATAGTATTATTAAAAAATATAGTAATTGTAACAAATAATAAACATATTGATAAAAATTGAAATTATTTAAAGATAATTAGGATAAAATTAATTTACCATCATTAAAATATAATTATTATATACCATTACTTTTACCTTCCGAGGAAGAAGTAACTAAATTATTAAATCAGCATAATTATATCAAATTTAGTAATATTCCTAATAATGTTTGTACTCTGATAAAGCTTTTAATGACATTAGTGCGGATATTTTTCATTTTATTTTGTCTGTTTAAGGTCAATAAAAATTCTATTTAAAAATATATATTTTCTAAAATTTTCATGAACCATTTCAATAAAAAAATTACTATCATGAAAGGAATATATATATTTTTAAATGCATATTTTCTTTTCTTTTTTTTTTTTTTTAGATTAGTTTTCTCCATTTGGGTTCTGGCAAGATCGTCGAATATGAAAAAAAGAACATGAACAACACTTGTTTTTATACATTATTATACAGATTATTCATATTCAGATAACATGTCATATGGGATACACTTCTTCAAGGTAGTACCAATTTGAACATACTATTTAATAAAAAGCCTTTTTTTCATAACAAATATTAACTAATGGAACTATACAAATAAGGTCCAATTTTATTAAGATATATAAAAAACACAAAACATACTATATTAATAACACAGCTTAACTGTATACGCATTTTTGTAATAGTGTTTAATTTTTTTTTTCTATCAATTTAATTATTTACATGAAGAGTGATTTTTCGGAAGAAGCACTTTTAATTACATTTTTAATAAGTTAAATCTTCTATTATATTTGAATAATTTTTGCATAATTCCTCTTTTCTATTTAGTACCTTAATATACTATTCCGAAATGAATATTTTCTTTTCTATTCGTCAAATATATAGAAAAGCTACTTAATAAATTGATTCTATAATTTTTACTTTTCATTCCATTAAGTTACTATCCTGCATTTTTTCCATACTTTTTTTATTATTTCATTCTAAAAAGTTATTTTTTCCTCCTTAATAGACCCTCTCAGAAAAGTTTCTAATAAATGTTCAATTTATAATTCCACTGCTTTTTATTTTAACAGTTATAGCATTTTCATGGGCATTTCCATTATAATCTTAAACTTTGACAGTTGTTCTTTTGATGTAACCTCCCATATAAACATAAATTTACTGTCTTATTATATTTAACTTTGTGTTTTCGCTTCCTTTTAAATAGAATTGATTACATAACCCCATTTGTGAACTTATTATCATAACTCTAAATCATAATGTATAATATATATAACATGTACTAAAGGATGTCGTATAGAATTGTGAGCTATCTGTAATTGCCTGTTTGTATGCTTTATATTAGAAGATTCTGAAATATGCTCTAATAATTCATTCTTTCATTCTTCATCCATATTCTTATAATGTTTTTTTATTTTTTTCCTTTTTCTTCCTTATGTTTTGCCAGGGTCCAAACTTACTACATATTAACAAAAATTAATATTATAAAATGTATATAATACAAGTATTTAGATATGATAAATTTCCAGTACTCACATAAAGTATTTATATTTTTAAAGGGAAATATTTTTTAGTTTTTAAAAAAGAAAAATAATTCCCAATATATCAAGAAATGTAAAAATAAAATTGAATATAATATAATAACATGAAAAATTCAATGATGTCCTTACATATATATATATTAATATCCTTATTATTTAACTTTGCATACTAAGCTATGTATTCATTCATGTTCATACAAATTAAATTCTTTACGAAAGTTAAATATTATATCTGGCTCTTTTACTTCCTATTTGGAATGTTCAGTGGATATTAATTTTCCATCGTTTCCAATTTATATTTTTTACTCTATTACATTAACAAAATATTGATCCTTGGGTTCTTCCAACACACTTAATAGCTTCTTTAGCTTGTACATTTCTTCAACTCCATTATAATTCACACAATGATTCAAGTAATAAATATAACAATCGTTATGTCGATCTTCTTTATACCTATGATATATATCACTAAAACAATGAAGCTATTTATTTTATTTATCAAATTCATATGGTGAACATGTACTAATCATACATTCTATAATATGTTAATGTTTAACAAAAATTTTTATATTTTTATCTTCTATCTTTTCTATATATTCATCTAAAATATTTTATTTAATAAAATATTGATGGTGATATTATTTGGATTCTTTACTAATATAAAATTTTACATGAAGTAATTTAGCAACATCACTGATGAAACAATTATATTCTAATTAACTTTTGGCCATTTTCTTTATTTCATAATATAATTAGTATTTGTAATAGAAAAAGATATCATAAAGATTTTCCTTATCTTTTATTTCTGAAAATTCATTTAAAGTAATTTTAATTTTTTTTTTTTATTTCTTTACACTAATCTTAGTAAGGGTTGTTTCTCGTATTATTTAAATGTATTACCGTAATTACTCTTTTCAAAGGAATTTACTTCATAATATTTCTTATATTTTTTATACGAATATAATCTATATAATATATATTCCTGAAAAATAAGATAAAAATTACGAATTATTAAAATATTTAAAAAATTGTTTTAAGGAAAGAATATTTTTGGAGTGTTCAATGATCAATATTTTATATAAACAACAAGCCATCAATCATTATTTCTTAGTAATAAAATATATATAATTTTCTATTATTATAAAACTAGAACTTATTTTAGAGACATGTTAATTAATAGAAATAAAAAGAAAGGGTACATAGAAAAAAAAGGTAAATAAATTAATATATATATGTAATAAGATCATAAAATCTACAGACACATTATACGTTTCTTTATAATAATTTTATAAAATAAATATTTATTAATGAGAATATTTATTTAATTATAATTTAGTCTTAAATTATTATGATGATATTTCTATAATATTCAAAAAATAGTTTTAATTTTAAAAAATATTACGTAAAGATCAGGAATACAATATACCATGTAAATTGTAACATCGTATAGGAAATTATTATTTTATTAAATTTTTACTAATTATATTATTATAGAAATATGTTAATAATAAATAATAGAAAAAATTACTTTTAATTTACATAAACAAAAAATATTATTAGTATTAAAATGTTTACTTAATAATCCTACATTACTTTATAAAATAATGATTACAGATATGTACACTGTAACTTACAAATATAATTAATATTTCCATTTTTCGTATAAAAGCATAGTTTTTAAGTTAAAAATATCTACCTTAAATATACAATTTATATTATTTTAGGATAAATACATTATCGCGCACCAGTTTTATGGTTGATAACTAAATTCATGTATCAAAATTAAAATTTAAATAAAGGAAAAGTAAACCTTTATAAAGTATTTAATGTAATATATGATAAGATTAAGCTATTTTGATTTATAAAAAATATATTTGCAAAATTTTATATAATAAAAATAATAATAATTGTAAATTCCACTTTAATGAAATTTTATCTCCCTTATTTTAATCTAAGGAAGTTTAAGATTATATTTTGTTTCGTTTAACTACTGTAATCATGTAATATACATATTTTCTCATATTAAATCTATTAAATATATACATAAAATAGAGTTAAATGCGATTATTATTTTATCGAAAATGTATATTTAAAAAAATGCACAATATACAATTATTTCATAAAGATAAACTAACAAAAAAATTTTCGTATATCTAGCACTTAAAAAAAACATGATTAAAAATTTAACTGAATGCATAAGGATAAAATCTACATAAGATACACTATGAAAAAGAATTCGTTGAATTTTTATTATTTTTATTGTATAGAATTGTTCTCTTGAAAATTATATTTTCATGTATTACAATTATAAATATTTTTATATTTTAATTCTTTCTCTTGTGGATAGTTTGAACAAAAATAAAGATAATATTATCTAAGAAAATAGGGAGAAAGATAAAAAAATAAATCATATATATTTTTGCACATATATATATGTATATATATATATTATTTTTGATCTACTTACATTACTACATATAATACATCAAACATAGTTATGTTATTATATCTCATCTATCTTAGTAACATTAATGAATAATTAAATATATTTTGAAGCGAATCATTATTATTATTAAAAAATTGTATGTACAGTGCGTAATTATTTTTTCCTATAATCATGCAAATATGTAAAATAAACTACTTAACATTAAATTTATTCTATTATTTTCAGAATTATCCATGAGCAAATATTTTTTTAAGGGGTAAAAATACACAGTCATAATAGATATCTATGGAATCATATAACATTCATAATTTTTTTTTCTTTCATATTATTTTTTCCCTCATAATATTTGGTATTTAAAATAATTATTTATATATTTATTATACATTAAAATTACATTACAATATTAATAAAAAAAAAAACTATTCATTATAAAACTAACTAAAGCTAAAATTATTTGCCATATTAAGAACTATAAAGAGATAATAATATAAAAAAAAAAGTAAATTAATATTATTAATACTGAAATGTGAAAAGGATAATAATAGTAAATATACTTATTTTTAAATAAATGAAATTTTATTTTTTATGTTTTATGTTAAAAAATTTTTTTAATATGTCATCTCTTTGTTCTACTATGAATTTTTCTTTTCTAACACCCTCATTATCATATATATGAAAAAAATATACCATTTTTAAAATAATGCAATGAATATTTTAAAATCAAATTACTACTTTAAATGATGAAAAATTTTCTTAATACATTGCATTATCAAGCGAGTAAACAATGTATATTATAATTGTTCGTATAATACTATTGTATATTCACAATGATTTAATTATTCTATCTAAAATAAATACAATAAACATTATATTAACTATCATACACAATAGAAAAAGAATAATATTACATTAATCTTAAGTCAAAATAATACAAAATTATTTTCCTTAATTATCTATTATTATTCCTAAAATTTTTAACATGATTTCTTTTCTTATTGGTATTCTAAAAAAAAATATTTGTTCAAAACGATCTTATTATCGGATGGAAATTTAATTATTAGAATAATCATATTTATTTTCCTTTTATATAGGTAAAAATGAAAACGGTATTTATCTTTGTTGGTTCTTATTTCTTATAAAAATATCTAAGTAATAATAAATTTTATTATATCATTCAGTATATCCAAATATATAAAATAATGATTATAAGGTAACAGATTAAGTAACATTTTGTTCTTAATTAATAAATCCTTTATGTATCGTAACTATAATATTATTCATTTGCTCTTTTAACAGAATATAACAATTTTTCATGAAAATACATATACATGTATAATATATTTTTATAATCCATTAATTTATCAGAAATTGCAGCATATACTTCTAAAAAAAAGGTAAAACATAAAATTAAATTGGTTATTATAGTAATATTAGAGTATGATGAATTCATATTATGAAAAAAGTGTGTCATTTTGAAGAAGAATAAACCGAAGATGTAATAAAAATTCCTCATACTTCCTTAAGTTGTATTACTATAAAATTAGTTGCATATTCAAATTTTAACCATTTAATTAAAAGAATTAAATAATATCTTAGTTTAACAGATGAATAAATATAAATCAAGGATAACTGGTACAACAAAAAAAAGAAAAAACAAATTGTAAGATTTAAAAATCTAGATTTTGAGGCATAAACACCCTCTAAAAGGGAAATACACATAAATTAATGTCTAAGGGTAGCTAATATTTATAAATTAATATTCTACAACTATATTATAATAGAATGTATTTCAATATAATATATATCAGAGATATGTACATGCGGGTAGAAGTATGCAGAAAAAGGCGATAAGGTTACTAAGGTATACACTTATAATTTCATAAGAATACACAAAAAATTATCAACATTTTACACTTGATAAACATAATTAACCTTTGAATAAAAGAAAATAATATATATAATAGATTTTCATATATAATGAACTTTTATTTAATAAAAAGATAAAAAAAAATTTGAACATTTTACATAATAATTAACAAATTATAGATTACTTTTAATAATGAAATGGAAAAAGAAAGATATATAACAAAAATATGGACAAACAATTAAACCTGAAAAAGTAAAAACAATATATTAGATACATTTGAGACAATTCAGAAGAAATAAAAAGGTAGACTAAAAAGAAAATATCAAAGAACAAAGTGTACCATAAAAAGGTAAAGCTTTACCTTGAATATTAGATAGTTACGATTTGTAAAATATGTGTTTAAATGAAAGGATATATAAATGTAGATATATACAATTAAAATAATACATATATATTTGAAATAATGAAAAAATATTAATCTTCATATTATTTAAAAGTATAATGGAAAGGTATATAGATAACTAAATGATATCTCTTTCCTTTTTCTTCATTTTGATTAGCTTTCAAAAAATATTTATATAAATACATTCTATTCGTTTCAAATATTCCGTATTTTTACTGTCAGAATACCTTCATATGTTCTTCTATACCATTGTTGTGCATCAATAACTTTTATGATAATTTACTCAGCATATATAATTTTATATTTAAAAAATTCTTATTTATATTTTCTTTTTCTTTTTTTTTGTCCTTTTCTTTTTTTTTTAAATAGAATTTTATATAACACTATTTATGTTTTTTCATTATCATTTTTATTATCCTGTTGAAGTTCTATGAGACATAAACTTGACGTAACTTAAGTATTATGATTAGCTATACTTAATATCCTACTACGTGATTTTATGTATACAGATTGTTAATCATTCTTTAATAATTCCTTTGTAAGAACGTCAAAAGTACCATTCTTAACTTTTATCTTTTTTATTAGAACCCTATTATATAACAAAGTTTCTTCAGTAAATAAAGTTACTCACAAATGAAAACTATGTTATACATATTAATTTTTTATTTTATAGCTATATATTTTTTAAGAAAATGAAATATAAGTTGTAATATAAAAAATTTATATATTAAAAGGCAGCTTATACACTCTTCATAAATAACGAAAAATGTGAAAATAGATAATATTGCCACATTAAGGGAATCATATTTTAATATTTTATATGTTCTTACTTATTTTCATCTACTCCTATTTATAACATAACATCAATAGTTAAATATTCAATTATGTTTTTTATCTTCTCTATGGATATATGAACTTTTTATTCTAATTTACGAAATAAATAATATGGGGTATACAAGTCTTAGATTATCTAAAATTATACTGATAACTCTCGCATTGATATTTATCATAAAATATAAGAACAATGTTCTCCCCAAACACTTTTCATATAGCTGTTTTATGTAAAAAACGTATTAGAAATTCAACTTACGCTAATTTTTAGAAGAATGATATTTAGTTTTAAGTCTATGTATTTTTTAAACTAAACACCTAATTATTTTTCCTCTTTCTAATCATTTTAATTATCACCAAAATAATAATAACATCGTTTCGTTATTATACCAATACTATTATTATTATGTGCCGCAATATTGATTTCAGTAATAACAATATGAACAAGACTATATTTCGAATCCATATTAAACATAAGCCTTATTTGATCACATGCTCAATAAATCAAATCAAAGAAAAAATGAAGAATATTCTTTCAAGCTTCATTGTTAGATATGGTCTTCGTTAAAATTTTTAATAAATTTTAAAAAAGAGTAATGAACTGAACAATTTCTTTTTCAGGCTTAATTTTATCTTTACAAATGGTATCCTGCTCATTGGACTTGTATTCATTATCTACTTATTTATAGATCACATCGAAAGTTAACTTATTTAAAATAATTTCCTAAAAATTAAATGACAAATACACACATGAATACTTATTTTCAGTAAAACAGTATTACATTTTATTCAATAAACTGTATAATATTGAAATAAAGGCCTAAAAATATGATATATTAAAATATTACAGTGTATACTTTCATTTATTCTTTTAGAAGGTCCAACGATACGTGATATTATGTTTTATCTTTAATAAAAGAAGTATTCAAAATTTTAAATATAAATAAATGAACTAGGAGAGTTTGAAATTAATATATATCCATTTTCTAATAATTGGTTGCTAGTTTATTATATAAAAAATGTTTATTTTAACAATATTTATGCTATCTCTTGAATTCTGGTAAAAGATAATCTATATATTAGTGTGTCTAAATTATCCGCATTATCACTATTTTACTGCAGCGACAATATAGGACTTTATTCTCTTACGTACAACAAATTAATTATATTTTACATATATTTTCATTAGTTTTAATGTTATTAAAACAAACAAGCATATGTAGAGCGCATGAAAAGGATAATATAATGGAATAAAAATATATTTGAAAAAATATGAAAGTTAATTATTTTAAAAAATTAAAAAAATGTAACAAAAATACATTTTATATTTGTATTATAACCAAAATATGGCATCATATTTTATTAAGAGAGAACTGATTTATTATGTGTAATACATATATTAAGATATGAAAATAATGTTAAGACATTTATTTTATTTCTGTACATACAATGATATAAATAAAAAATATTATTTATTTAACATTTTCCTATTATATATATTTAAACATTACATTAATTCCTTTCCATATGATCATAATAACATAGTGTAATTCATCATTTAAAAAATATAAAAAATGTAAAATGTACTAACTCGTATACAATTTTTTTCCTAAATTTTGTAATCGAATTTTTTAAGTTATTAAACTCACATATATTATATAATGAACACAATTATGTTATAATGTGATAATGTTATATTTATTTTAGTATTTAATATATAATTACATATATTTTAAAATGAATTAAGATTATTACCAAAAAAATTTATTAGAAATAAAGTATAATTTTCTTCTCTTACTTGAAAGAGGATATATATATTATGTGACATCATATCATTCTTTTCCCCAAGAACCTACAAGGAATTCGTAAATTCTCTATAAATTATGAAAAGAAAAATATATTTATGAAATGATACATATTCATAATTTTTCATTTTCAATTCACATTTTTATTATTGAAGTGGTTGATAAGTTCCTTATAATAATTTTTAAGTTATAAGCAGAATTATTCAAACTTTTTTAATTTATAGGTTATTATCTCCAAAAAGATGAAGGTAATAATGTAATATGTCCTTGTTAAATATAATTATCACTTATAATTTATGTGCTTAGTGATATATATACACTATATAATGTATATTTTTAACAATTATTATCACTAAATTATTGTTAATTCTATAATACCCATGAATTGAATAGTATTATGTAAGTGTTTCTAACTCTTTTCTTTTTTTTTCTTTCTATTTTTTCTTTTGTTCAATGTTTTACTGAAGTTACTTTTTAACATAATATTTTCATTATGTTACTTTTTTTATTGCATTAAAAGAAAATATGAATTTGTAGTGTCTCACTAATTCCACAATTATCATTTACTAAGCATATCCTCTATTTAATTACTTTTCGATGTTTAAGCACATTTAAAATTTGTAAATATTTTTCTATAATGTAAGTATACCAAATTAAGGAATTAATGTTAATTGTACAATGTTTAATTTAAATAATATTCATGTTAACTTTTCTATGACTTCTGGGTTAAAATTTCAGGTAATGATAATAATATATATTTTTCACATTGTTTAATGTAATTTATAATGGATGGAATTTTTTAATTTCTTATTAGCATTCTTTAGCTACATCCTATTTTCCAGGTTATAAAGAAAAATATATTATATTAAAGGTACATTAGGTTCGAAAATTTCATAAAAGTATTATGTACACAAAAACATTTGTAGCACACATTAATTCATAGAGGGTTATTTTGATATCCCATATTTATAAAAAAGATTTATATCTTAAAAAAAAAAATTTTCATGCATACAATTAAATATAATGTAAAGGAAATTCTTTATTTTCAGTAGAGCTGCTCAAATAGTTTCAGTTCTTCCTGACACAATACAAAAAACATATAAACGTACAGTTTTATTTCCTATTTATATTTATGTTACTTTTTCAATAATATTTTCTTCACAAATAAAAGAAACATTCTTTTTGTTGTTTATATAAGTTTTTTTTCCCACAAAGTTTTACTTTAACTTAAATCGTATTACCCTAAAATTTCTTGATTTCATTTAGCACTGCAAAAAATATATAATCTGTAAAGTTGTGTTTCCTTCATGCGTATATTACATAAAAGAATAAACACCCAAACATAGAAATTTTGATTACACATCTTTGCAGGTTTAATAATAATTTTTGTATTGTAGATATAACATAAAGTTTAATGAAACTGTACGCAAAGTGTCAAGATAGTATTCTAGGAATTATATTAAAAAAAAGGTACCGCAATATCATCACATCTTTTATTAGCATAATATTTTGAAAATTAAGCTTCAAAAATAATTGAATAGAACTATATAGTATTTATATTTAATAGCTCAAGACACAATAATCCACTATATTAATAATAATTATATAAAATCTCAATCAATGAAAAATTGCAAAATTAACAAAAAAATAGTAAACATTTTTACAAAGTAAATATATTATATTAATAAATAATATTAAATATAAAAATAAAAAAAATTACTCTGTACTCTTAAACTACTTAAACGATGCAACAATTCATTCAATTAGAGTACTAATTAAAACAAAATATCCTAATTTCCTTTAATTTATAAAACTACACTATGAAAAAAATTTATCTAAGAGTTATAAAATAATAATAAAAAAGAATATCAAGAATATTAGGAATTATAATAATATTATAAATTGTAATAATATTATAAATTGTAATAATATTATAAATTGTAATAATATTATAAATTGTAATAATATTATAAATTGTAATAATATTATAAATTGTAATAATATTATAAATTGTAATAATATTAGAAAACAAAATAATAAATATTAAACATGTAAAAAAGAAAAAAGATATAAAAATGTTTATAAAGGATGAAAATATTATAGATATATGTTAAAAAAAAAATATAATAAAAAAATATTATATATACAAAAATAAAATAATTTGCGAAAATAAATGTAAAAATAGAAATCTTACATAAGATGGCATGTTACACATATAATTGTAAAAAAATTATTCATTTATAAGGAAAGGATCCTCAATTTTCAATATTAATTATATCTATATAATTTTTCTTATCTGCTTAAAAAATTTGCCAATAATTTATGAAAAAACTAGGTACAAATATAACAAAATTTCAGTAGAAAAAAGAACAAAAAAAATTATAAAATAAATTATATTTTTAACAAAAAATAGCTTCTGTGAGAAATCAAATTATAATTTTTCCTTTAAGGCTTAAAACAATGCAATGGTTCTTGTGACTTATTTATAGATATTCATAAGTAATATTTATCAATTTTAAATTTTTAAAAGCAGAGGTGTGTTTTCAGTTAAATATTCAATAGTGTGTTAATAAAAGAAAAAAGAGCGCTGTGAAAAAAAAAAAAAATAACAAACAAAAAAATCATAACGCAATGTAATCCAAATGAAAATTAATATAAATATTTTCACCTATTCATAGTAACAGAAAAATACGAATCAAAATATATTTTTTTTGGGGGGATTTTTGTATCTGCGTGTGTAATAGTTTTTCCTTAAAAGTATGTGAAGGAATAAAATATATGCTGTAAAATTCTTATTAAAGTGAAATTCATAAAATCAAAGGTGTATAAGTATTTTAAACCTAAATCTTTTTAATAATAAATCTTGAATCATGTAATTAAGATATTTATGATAAACTTTTTCTGAAGAACAGTAACATAATAATAATTAACCAAACATACAATAATGAATTAAAAATATTCTATATCAAAGGAAACCTATATAAATACTTTTTCTTTTTTTATTTTCACATAAACATCATTGAATTAACAATACTTTTTTAATGCACTACAAATTTTTTTTATAAATTTTCTCCTCAATGTAGATATTTACACTAGGACTAGTAAATTACGTATATATTTAAAAAAAATAAAATATATTCATTTATTTTTACTTCTTTTTACTAAAATTAAAGATATTCAAAATATAATTTATTCTCTTTTTTTTTTTTTACCTTTTCTGTTCCTTTTTTTTAACAGTTATTAAATTTTTTTTTGAGGAATAAACTCTATCTTTTTATATCAATATTTGTTCATGCATACTATTTTTTTCTAGTGCATAACTATAAAAATATAATATTAATAATTTTCCTTTTAGTTTTATTCTACTTTAAACATTTTCTATTCTTAAATTACTTTTTTTTTTTTTGGAGCCTTTTTTTCTCATCTATATATATAATACTTCTGTTGTACTTTTATAACTTATTTGTATTAAATCTGTTGCAACAAAAAAATAATGTATTTATATATACTTTTTTATCTTATATGCACTTTATATTTATTATGCAAATGTATATTCGGAACACTAAGTTTCATTATTAAATTTTTAATAATAATATTTTTTCATTGTACACTTTTGAGCACAACTTTTAATTGTTTGCCTGTGTACAACCTTTTTTTTATTCCAATTAATTTATAGTATATTTGAAATATTTATTTTATGAGCATAAATTAACTTATTTGTAAAAACTAGATACGCATTAAAATATTATTCTTTAAAAAACAATAAAAAAAGAATATACTTAGTAAATATTTAATTTAGCGAAGTCATGTATAAAATGAAAAGTTAATATTCATTTCTCTTAGTTATTAACAAAATATATTACAATCGTATGATTTAAAATATGGAAAAAAACACCCTTTTTGCAATTATTTATAATCCCCTTTCTATTCATTTATGCAAAACATTATACATGTACGTAAATGCAAATAACTAGATATTTATATTTTTGTACTATCCAATTTGTGCTTACTTTTATTAAAAGCAAATTTTTTTATTATTCTTTTAAATATATCCTATTTTTAATATTTGTACTGTTTTGTAATATCAAGTAAAGAAAGTAGCAGAAGAAAATACAGCACCCTTAAAAAGGGACTACAACTATTACCATCGCAATCTAACATTAAGGAAAATAATAAATTTGAATATAACAGATAAGAAGATAAAATTTTAAAAAGCTCTAATTATACAGATGAAAAGGAAAATAATAAAAATATTTATCATATAATCAATGTCAACTATTTAAAGAAGCCATATTTACGTAACAATGAATCTTTAGTTACTTTTTAAAATTATAAACCTAAAAGAACTCTACCATATTATGCATACATTCAAAAAAATAGTTTATATTCAAATAATAAAACTAATAATCAAATGATAAAGAAAAGCAATAAACTACATACTTATTCAAATACATTTATTCAACAGGGAAGCACAGAAATAGATACATACATTACGTTAGATCACATTGATTATACAGATAACAAAGGATATATACTTTCTCCATTACATCTATATTATCTGTATATGTATTATTTCATTGAAATTAAATTCACGCAATTTTATCATCCTGCAACAAACGTAAAATATGAAACGACATATAATTCAATAGCACAAACTCTTTACATAATGAACTTGCAAAAGAAATAAAAAATTGTAAGAATACAAAAGATGATTTAATAAAATTATATAATTCTTCAGATCCTCAAAAACGTAAACTTAACCTAAATGAATATCCTACAAAATGTCAAAAATACCAAAGAGAGTCTGTTGCTTATAGTAAATACATTTTAAGTAGAAGTTATTATTTTTTGGAGAAGATAACAAAAATTTTGCAAGATTTATATTCATAACTAAAAAATATAAAATGTGCATATTTATTTAACACTTCTACATTAGCTCTTATGATTTGGATATATAAGATGATAGTCAGGGAAATACCTTATAATACCTATGTAAATTATATAAAAAATGTAAAGAATCTTTTGGATTCTTGCAATGATGTAATATCTAATATAGAAAAAGAAATAGGTCGAACAGTTTTTATAGAGTCAACAAAATTTTTATTATGGGAAATTAAATATATTTCTAGTAGGATATGATTTTTACATAACCAATGTTAAAGTTCCAATTAATGAAATAACAATATATTTCAAAGATTACACATCATCACATCTTCCTCCATATTCTGTTAGATAATACTATAATGAATTAGCATACTTTACTTCTAATTTAAAATTGAGTAACAAAATTATCAAAAGGTTAGAAGAAACATTAAAAAATAAAGAAAAATTGATTTTTTCCTCTTCAGGTGCATATGTGAAATAAAAAAAAATGTCTGATTTTATTATAGATTATAAATTTTTTCTTTCAAAGATTAATTCAGTAATTTCATATTCTGAGAAAACATTAAAATTTGCAGAAGATGTATACACCAAAAACACAAAAGTAGTAGAAAATTTTAGCAATTCTATAAATAAGGAAATTATAAGGATCAGAATAAAACACGATGAAACAAGAGCTCAACTAGATGCAGCACTAAAAGAATTAAGACAATTAATTGCTTCTATAAAGAGGTATATACTCTCAATACATTAAAAAAAAAAAAAAAGAAAAAGACTATAAAATGAATGAAAATGTAGGTCCTTCGAAATATATACAGAGGACCGAAGAACTTTTACGTCTTGTAGATTTCATAAAGAAAAATAAAAGAACAATACAAGATAACTCTAAAACAAAAGAAGAATAATATAAAGAAGTTATTCTTATAAAAACTAAAATTAAAGAATTATCAAAACATATTGAAAATTATAATAACGAAATGGAAAACATTAAAGAAAAAGTGTAACAATGCCATACAAATGAAAATAAAAAATAAAATGAATTATATAACTGAAAAAATAGGTAAAAAAGGTAAATTCCAAAAAAGAAGGAATATATAAAAATATCACACAAGTAGAAGAATTAATTAATATAAAATAATTTAACATTCTTTAATTTACAAATAAAAAAAAAGAATTAAGAGAAAAAATATAATCCATAATTACTAATTTCTATAATAGTAATAAACAAGAATTTGTTGACATTTTATTAAAATTTGTAGAGGAACATAAAAATATAATTTATGAATGAGACAATATAAATGATACTGATAACTTACTAGAAAAAACAACAAAAATACATGATGAAATTACAAAAATGAATTGTGATTAGATATTCCAAACACTGAATAATATGGATAGAAAATCATATCACGTATTAACCCTTAAAAATGACATTATTGATAATCCATTTCAGTATATACATGAAGAAATATCAAATACATTTAATCAGATAAGAAGTAACCATAGTTGTTTAAAATGTAATATGGATAATTACAAAGAAGACAGAAAAAAATTACAACAACATAAAGAAAATATAATTAATAGGAAAAACAATTTTCTTAATAATTTACATAAAAATTATAAAGATCTGTCTGTTGGACAAAATACTTATAAGGTATTCTCAGAATATGAAAATACTATTCTGAATAAAGTACAATATTTACTGGTATTAATATATTAAAGGACAATATACAAGAAACTCTGCATAAATTAATATTATGTGATGGCACATTACAAAGACTGAAAACATATAATATGCAAAAATATACAAATATTAATACTTTGTTAAAAAATTATGATAAAAAAAAGATAGATACAAAATTGAGTATAAAAAATAATTTATTATTGAAAAAAAATAGTTTAAATCATAAACCATATTCGTACATCAAACAGAAATATACATAATAATAGAACATTAAACACTGCTATAAAAAACTCAGATATTAACGGCAAATTGATTGAAAAATTAATAAAGAATAAAAATTATTTAAACGCAAAATTAAATATACACATTCGTGAAATACACAATAATAAATTAATAGAACAATACGTCAAGAAAAAATTAAAAACATTTAGAATAGAGACAAAAATGTTAAACATAATTAATTGGCTGATGATACTATAAAAAAATTAAAAATAAGTATAGAAGAAATTTTGGATCTTATCAAAAATTCAAAGCATAATTTTGGGAACAATAATAAAACAACTATGGAAACATTAAATGAAAAAAAAATGAATTGGTATCATATTAAAATTGATATAGATAATTTAAATACCATTTATCAAACGAAAAATAAAAAACTAGATGATTTAATTAAAGAACATAATGAAATTTTTATATTGACTGATAAATTTATAGCAGAGAAAAGCAAAGAAATAAATGAGGAAGCTAAGTAACACATAAGTTATCTAGTACAAATCAAAGATGAATTAGCTTCCTTTCATTTTATTACAAATATTAAAAAAAACACATATAGTATAATTCAACAAAAAATAATTGCATTAAAAAAAAAAAAAAAAATGAAACTCTAACGAACATCATCCAGGAAAACGTTGCACAACTAAAAGAACAAAAAAGAAAATCTGATGAATACATAACAGAATGAAATGTAAAAATAATAAATAAATGGAATTCAATGAATAAATAAGTGGCACAGATAAATTTTATAAAAAAATAGGGGGTATATATGAAGAATAAAATAATATATAAAATGTTGATATTACGTTAGCAAAAATAAACCTCGCAAAGTTAGAATATGAGCGAATTTTAATTTATGACATCATTCAACAGATTAGTGAGGAAAATGCAAAAGCTAAACTGGTGATGAAAGAAGTGGAATCATCAAAAAATGAAATTGTTGAAACATAACATAAAATGCAAGATGGAGAACAAAAATACATAAACGATATTGATTATAATGCATGATACAAGAAAAATAAAGGTAGTTTTAGTAAAATAAATCATCTTATTATAAATGCTTCAGGTGAGCAGAAAAAAGATAATGAGAACTATAATATAAATCATACAAAGGAAATTAAAAAAAAAAACAGATAATTATATGCCAAATGTTTTAAAGGAAAAAAATACTATGTAAGAGTCTCTAAAGGAAATTAGAAATATTATCAAGTTGATTTTATTGAATAGCTCTAAAGTAATTATCAATTCATTATTAAAGAACATCAAAGATACTGAAGAATACAAAAAACAGGCAAAAATTGGATTTGAAAAAGCAAATAATCTAATTAAAGACGTGAAGATACTCTTAGACGGTGTTAATATATATAAAAATAACATTAAAACAATTTTAGATGATGAACAAATTGATAAGTATGTAAATGAAATTAAAAATATCCAGTAAAATGAATATAAGAAAATATAAATAAATTCATTTTTAAATAGGGCCGACTAATATAAAAGAAAAATTTTGTCAGAAATCAGTGAAGAAAATAGGGTGGAAAAAAAATCGAACATTTCCAAATAAAGAGATATAATGTTATTATGAATTGTGTTTATAATAAGATTGGTTAGTCTGTAAAATATTAAGAAGAAGTTGCTTCTACTGAAAAAAATGAGAATGCAAATTATGAATCATTGCTAAAAGATGGCGAAGTTATTATTACTATTTCGAGTCATTAATTTTAGGAATAAAAATTAAGTTATCAAAAAGGAAAAGTGAAGTAACAAAAATAATGAATTAAATTAAAAGAGAAAAATACTAAGATTAAAGAAATTTTTTGACATTTAAAGAAAAAATTAAAAGAATAGAATTAAAAGCAGAGCATTACTCAAATGGAGGATTTTTTTAATGGTAAAAATTATGAGGATACAAATGTAACTATATAATATTACTAAGGAAGAGTTGAACAAAATTTATCAACAGTTAATAATACAGAAAAAAAAATACAAAGTATTTTAACAACAGTTAATGATTCAATAAGTTCAACGCCAAAAATAATTGCAACGACTGGAGTAAATGCTTTTGAGGAAACGAAAAAAAAAGAAATAATTTGTATAGGACAATTAAACAGGACAAAAGGTACAAAACAACTTATGCATGATAAACAAAATAAAATGGATGGAATAAAACCTACCATTGTAAATATAGAAAAAGAACTACAAAAACAAAAATTTATGAAAATGGAGTTTTGCAAAAAAATATAAAATAAATGGCTGGTAAAAGAAAAATATATATGGATATAATGAAAGAATCACTGAATACATCAATGAAAACTTTTATTTCCATTTTTAGTGGAACAGATTTAAAAGAATATAAATATGAAGGAAATTTAGAGTATAAAAGTAAGAAAAATAAAATATATAACGAATTTAATTCGCTGTATAAAATAATTCAAAACAACGTAAAAAGCACTTCGGGCAATTCAAAAAATTATATTGAAGTAAATAAACTAAAGGAAGAAGCTCAGAATGAAGAAACAAAACTCAGAAATAAAGAAGAAGAAACAAAATATCTGAATGATATTATAAAAAAAGAAGCCCTTAGATTAATGCTTCATATAAAAAAAGAAGTACAAAAATTAGTGGGTCTTGCACACGAATATTCCGAAGTTAACAACTACCATGAATCCATTAAAAAACTTGTTGTAGATATTAAATTATTATATGAAGAAAGTAATATATTAAGTAAAATAAAACAAGCAGTATATAGAAATAAGAGCATACAAAATGAAATGCATAAGTCGTTTAAAAATAAAGCAAAAAATATGTTTGCGCATTATAGTTACGTCAGCTAACTATATATGTTTTAAAATGGTAAGATTATTACCATAGAAAGTAACCGCATAAGAACGTTCCATTACAACATCAAGATTACAATTTGAGCCGACAACTGCTATAGAATTAGAAACTACAAATGAAGCATAAAATAACATAGAATTCGATGTGCATAACAGCATAGGATTTTCCCATAAGATTCTTCATAAGATTATTAAATATTCAAATGTTATAGACAAAAAACAAAAAGAAAATGAAAAAATAATTAAAGATTTAAGTGATATAAATCTTAATATTGAAGCCATGAATGAATTAAATAATAAAATGAATAATACAAAAAATAAAAAAAGTTCGGTATTAAGTGAAATGAAAGATATTTTTAAAAAATATAATACTTTAAACAGTATTATGTTCAATAATGAAGGTTATAATCATATTTTGGAAAAATCGAAATATGAACATTTAAAGGAACTATGTGAAGCATTCAGTCAAAAAAAGATTAGCACTGTAGATGCAATAAAAATGAATAAAATAAAATCTGATTTTGATAATTACATAGTATCCTTAGATAAATTAGAAAAACAAGTTGAAAAAATAAACGTAAAGGAAAATTCGGGTGAAACCAAACAAAGAGAAAAATCATCTGTAGATGGAATTTATAAAAACATATAAAATATAGAAGAAAGTATTACAAACATTTATTCCTCTTATGATGAACTTGAAAAGGAATGAAAAGAGAATGGGTCATTTAAGTACAAATCAATAAAGGAGAACCTTAGTACTAAAATATATAATGGTTTCATAATAATTAATAAAAAATAGAATGCAGCTAAAAAGGTTTTAATATACGTTAAATATAACCGTAGTTCAATAATGACATATATTGCTTCATTAAATGTATACTTTGATACAAAATCCATAAGTGACTACATTTTAACCAATGTTGAACAAGCAACTACATTTTATGCTGAATTGATAACAAATGTTCGTGAATTAAAGGAAATAATGATATAAGAAAAGAATTTGTACCTAATGATAAGGAAGAAATAAATATTTTACGAGATATATCAGAATAATTAAAAATTCCTTATATTAAGCTGAAGGATAAAAAAATTACTACAAATGAAATTTACAAAAAAATATATAGTGTCAAATTACAAGTAATAAAAACATTTCAGTATAAATATAATAATATAATAAAACTATTTAATAATGTGATTAATACGCAAGAAAAATAATTATTAAAGAATAAAAATAACCTACAAGATGTTAGTACTTTTATAACAAATAAAGAAAAGGAATTAGCTGACATTGACAGTAAATTTACCCTACAATCAATTAATAGATTTATTGTAATACATTAAAATATTATTACTAATATAAAAACATTGCAAACATTAAAAAAAACTAATGCTAATGAAGACAAAAAATTGAAAATAGATGTAAATAAAATTTTACATTTAAAATGTAGAACCCAGAACTTATTAAATTATGTGCATGAATATTAAAAGAGGTACATTATCGAAAAAAAAAGTGATTACATGAAAATTGTGGAAAGTACTAATTTAACAAAATATAAACAAGAAATTAATGATTTAGAAAGAGTGTTTAACAAATTATTAGAAAATATTAAGGAAAATGCGAAAGTGTATAATAATAATAATGACACAAATCAAATTGTTTCAAAAATTTCGAAAAATGTAGATATTATGAAAAAAAAATTTCAAACAATTTAACATAAATAGAAAAGTTATTTGAAATATAAAAGAACGTAAATAATATAAAAGGTATTTTTAATGAAATCAAAAATAATTATAGAGTAGACAAATTTATTGAAGATGTGTCTAAAAAGATTCAAGATGAAATACAAAAATTTGAAGGATGAGAAGATTGAACAAAAAATAAAAAAAATAACTGAAGAGATGTAAAATTATAATAAAGAAACTAAAAATAAACTATATATAACCTAACGTGTAGTAAAAAGAATTGAAATAAAGAAAAAATTAAGGAATAACTTATTTGTAACATTTTCCAAAAATATTGATGTTAGCATTTTTAATTTTGCAAAAAATTGTATAACTGAATCAGGTAAAATAACTAAAGAATTACAAATCTATATAAATTAAATAAAAGATTTAATATATAATACTCATGGGGAAGTAGAAAATCTAGTAAATAAACTGAAGATATTAAATCAACCTGTTCCTGAAAATTTAAGTCCTCATAGACAAAATTTATTTACGAAAACTAATGAACAAAAACAGAATACAAAAGATGATTCAGAACATGAAAAACCCAAAGGTCAAAGTAACTCAAGAACTAAAGGGTCACACGAGCAAATTCGTTATACTGTTGTAAAGATTTTTGATTTGTCCTTTTGTTTTATATAAGAATAATGAAGAAAAAAAGAGGAATGTTTCAATACATATAATGATGAATTTCCAGGTAGGAACGATATTAATTTAAGAGATAAAGAAGTTATAAAAATTTGTTTCAGTGAAGACGATTATACGTAATATTAAATAAATAAGTATAAACATATTTATATTATTTATTGTTTTTTTTCTTTTATAAATAAATTACATTATTAAAAGTTCACTTTTATTTTAAAAGTTTTTTTTTAAATATTATATTCAAAATATTTAGTATATTTAATTAACTGATGAATAATAAAAGAGAATATTAGCATCACATTAAATGTGCTGCGTATACGTGTATTCCGCCTAATTTACATATTTGTTAGAAGATATTACAAGAATAGTCAATGTAGAACATATATATATACATATGCTAACTTTTGGAGTAATTATTCACTTTATACCATTATATGTAAATTATTACAAAAATAACACATTCATATGTTTGTACAGATTATAATATTATCCCTTTCTCACATATGTAATATTTAAGTTTAAAATAGATCACTTTTTCTAGTATATTTCATCGCTTCTTAATTATATTTTTTTTTTCAAGTACATTTTTACTAAACCCAAAACGTATATATCAAAATGGTTTCCTTAATTTAATTTTTACACATTTCGTAGAGATTTTAATCTAAAATGATTTGCTTTTTAAAATTTTTATATTTATTTTCTACGGAAAATACGAATAGTGTTTACTTTCGTCAACTTCAACTTGTGAACAGTAATAATAACGTTTTAAGTGTATAGCATATATGTACAATATATTATTTACATTCAAAATGAAATAAAAAAGGAAAATAATCCTTATAATTTATTTAAGCCTTTATTTAATTTTTGGTGTTTACTATTTTATTTTTATATTTGTAGAATCAAGCTCAACATAATTATTTAGTTGATTTAAAATTAGTTAATCTTGTTTACAATATATTTTTAATATTTATAAGCTTACTATTATTTTTAGCGTTAACATTAATCTGTGTGCATAGATAACTTATTAAGGAATGAGTAAATAATAGTTATTTTAACAATTTAAAAAGATTTTTTCATTATTCATTATATTTTTTCTTTTAAAATATATATCTTTTAAAAAAGTAAATATTAAGTTCAATAATTAAAGAGATCATATATAAATAAAAATCCAAGAAAAATAAGGTTTTATTTTATTATCTTTCTTGTACACTTAAAGGTTTAATATAAATAAAAATAATTTTAGGGTATATTATAAAACAAAAAAAATTCAATTAATATAAGATCAATTAAAAAGGTTAACATATTAGTAATCTTTTTCATAAATAAGCATTTCTTCTATTACGAAACAGATCTATATAAATGTATAAATACATAGAAATTCAAGAATTGTGTTTTTTAACTAAATTACTTGGTATGGGAATATCAATTATACCTTTTTATTATTAAATTTTAATTTTTTTCTGCATGCTTAATTTTTTTAAAAAGGTGTTAATATAAAAAAAAACAATGATAATAAAAAAAACACGAAAAAAAATTAAAAAAATTTTCTATTTTTACAATAAATTTTATGTAATTTTTTAATAAACTGCAAAATAAACCATATGTATAGAGATAAAAAAAATAAAATTATAACTTTATATAGTAAAAGGTATTTCATATATATGAAAATAATTTAACTAATATTTAATTATTTTATTTTCAAAACATATGCTTGTTGTTTGGAAAAAAAAAGAAATTAAACATCAAATATATTATAATTCAATTAAAAACTTTTTAATTTTAATTAGTCATTTTTATGCAGATTGTAGTACTAACGTAAATTATATTCATTTCTAGATATTTGTGTGAACAATTTAAGGAAAAGTTTTTATCCCATTTTCATATATACATATATGTAATGTTAAAAATTTTTTTTTCGTTGTAAAAATTTGTCCTGTTATTAAAAATTGTTATTGATAATTCATTGTTATTTACAAATAAATGAGGTTTGTTAGTCTTTTTCTAAGAACAGTTCTCCTTCCTACAACATAAATAATAAGAGCATATTGAATTTGTTCGTATTATCAGTATTAGTATATATTAATGAAATAATATATTTATCAATAGTTAGTAATTTGATCATCAATTTCAATTCTAAATATAAAATTAACAAAAAAAAAAATTTCTTTACAACAATGGTGTATGTTACAAATTTAATAGCAATGGGTAAAAAGTATAAATTAAATATTGGTACCCTTCTTAATATTATAATTGTATTACTATTATTACAAGAGAACCATTACTCTTACTACATGAAGTAAAATGCATTTTTAACTAAATTATAAATTCATTGCATTTGTTAATATAATTGTCATTAAACGTATGTACTACACACACACGTATATGTAAATATATATATATGTATTCGTTTATATTTATATAAACATTTAAAGAAAAAACAAAACTGATAATTTTATTTTGCAGAAATCCTGAGAATTATTCAATCAAAAAAAAGAATATACCTCATGATTTGTTAATACAAAGATATGAAAGAGCAATGGCAGAAATGCTTGAAGACCAACTGTATAAAAGTGACTTTGTCCTAGGAAGAAGAAATAGAGGGAGTAAGGTATTATATCGCGATGATTTAAAAGAAGAAACCCCTGTACACAGTTCTGAATTAAAAGAATTATGTTCTAAAATATCAGATCAATGGAAAGTTACAGTAACAAATATGGAAGAAAATTACAATGCCAAAACAAGTGAAATAGACAAAGAATGGAGAGATTCTATCTGGAATAATAAATGGGAAAAATACTTAGAATATATACATTCCGTTATAAATAAAAATTTGAATGATTCATCTAAGGAACCACACGATATTGAAATGAAACTAGAATTCATAATAAACTACGTTTCTTCAGTTTTTGATATGTTCGTACATCAGGTTAATAAAGATTGGAAAAGACTACAGAAAATATAATGTCACAAAAAAAGACAATAAGAAGAAATACAGAGTTAGAATAAAAAATATATACCAAGGAAACAAGAAATGATGGATACTACAGATGTAAAATAATACGATAGATTCATTATTTAGAAACTTTTTATAATGAACTTTTTATGAGTTTGTTTTATTTAAATATTTCTAGTACAGTATATTGTGAACGAATATTAACGCACAACATGATTATAATAATAATAAGGGTGAACATTAAATATGTAAAAAGTTGTGCAGTTAATCCTTTAAATATAAAAAAAATAAATTAAAATAATTCTTTCAATATTTTGTATTTTTCAGTTGGACTAAAAGCACAACAAAATTTACTTTGTATTATATTCTGTATCAACAGAAAAAATGCAGCATTAATTGAAAAAATATATATATCATAGCGAAAATAACATATATAGATAAATGATTTTTTTTATTTTTTATTTTTAATAATTATTATTTTTAATTACCCTTAGATGATTAATTCATTTTCAAGATTTGTTCACGTTTACCTCATATTGAATATTTATTTTGTTGAGGACATCTTCTTACATTTAAATTGCTTATTAATTTATTTTGTTACCAAATATATTTAATATGCATTATTACAACATTTGGTTGTTTATTTTATATATTTGACATTTGGGGAATATACATTTTTGTACGAATAATTTATTAAGCATGCACATACATAATTTTTAACACATATACATATATATATGTGTTAATGTTTTTCCTTTTTTTTAACATAAAGAAATGTGTGCTTTATATATACAATGTGTATTTACAGTGATATTAATATATATACCCAAATAAAATATATTTATTACAAGGTATTTCATTAGTAACACTATTATTATATTACAGTGCCGTAACACTACATATCAAGTGTTCAAGATTTAGTTCGTTAAAAGAAAATTGTAACTTTAAGTATTATAAAATATTTCAATATAGATTATTTCAAACCACCGTAAACTCTTTATTTAATCAAAATTACTTTATGTATATTTCTGTAATATTAATTTTAAAGAATGTGCTAATGAACAAAGTATAATGGAAAAACAAGAATGCTTTAAAATTAATTTCTTAAAATAAATTTCGTATAATAATTAAATAACACGTAAAATATATATTAAAATAAAACCAGAATTTTGTTGACATAAGGAAAAAGTATTATTTAATGTAAGTTCACTAAAATACAGATATATATGTATATATATTCTTTTTTCATTATTAGTTGAAGGATTAATTAGAGCCTTTATTAATACATAAAAACAGACGTATCTTAAAAAAAATAAAAATTTAAATTAAGTGAATATATACTTTAATAATAATAAATAAATATGCACTTTTATATATTAACATATAGCATAATATCGTAAAAAAATACAATTCATATAATTATAGCGCAAGAAAATTTAAGTGATATTTTATTCACATAGCATAAAAGATGCGAAAATGAGAAAAAAATGTAATAATAAAACTAGGATACCATTGTGTAGTAATTTAATATTAAAATTAATTTATTTTATATTTTTTTTGCAAGCTCATAATTGAAATATTGTATATATATGTGCATATTTTTCCCTCTTCATGGTATAGTTTTTGTGTATATGTAATTAAATATATATGTTATTCAAGAACTTAAGACTAAGTATTTTTTTAGCGATAAACTACCAATATGTGTAGTTTAGTGTATATTTTATGCTTATTTATATTTTAGAATTAAAAAGTGATTCAAATATTTCTATATGTATTTTAATAAGTTATTAACTTTTGAAGCAACTTTATTAATTTAATGAAACTATTAATACCTAATTTCTAATTAATAAGTAAATATAAACAATTAGGAATATAAATGTATGTTCTGTACATGTAGTTTAGCGATTATTTATGATGTCTGTATTCTATTAAGGTATTTACCTTAAAATAAAGAATTCGCAATTCTTGTTTATTAAGAAAATTTATATTTTATTACATGCGACATCGCACAATTGGAGTAAGATACTAAAGTAATCATAATATATACAATATTAGTAAAGTATTTTAATTAATGTATTTGCTGTGCTTTTTCTCTAAATTTTTTTTTCTTTATAAATTTTCTGGTTCTATAAATATATATCGCATTCCTAATATGCGTGTGGTATACTTTTATTTGATGTCTAATAAGAAAAATAAGTAACAAATATATGTGATTCTAGTTATTATTCAAGAATTGTTATATACTTAATTATATTAATTATTCATATAGCTATTTTCAATTATTATTATATGTTGAGGTGTATTCAATTACCTCAAACTGAAAATGTAAAATAATCCTGGTGGTACAATATTTCTTTTATAAAATTTTTATTTTTTCTCTAACCTTACTATAAAATATGCAGCCGTAGATAATAATATATAATAACATAAAAAATGAATGAAATAAAATGAATGACTTTTTTCTATATTATTTTATTATATATATAAATTTTTTGTGTCATTTATGTTACTAAGGAAAATAAATATATTAAAAAAGCTTATTGACCTGAAAGAATTCACAACATTAATACACATGTAATGTAATCCTTCAAATTACTTAACATACATTAATATATATAGCTTCACGTTATGTACACAAGGAATTAATGAATCTAAGAAAAAATTGATACTTTGTTATGATAAATAAATAAAATGAAAATATTTATTTGTTACGTATCTAATAAAAGATTTTCCGTTTTTGATTATATTATATAAGCAATAAAGGCTTTAATATAAATGATCCATATTTGTTTTAAAAATATATTATGTTCTTACTCAATAATTTACGATTTTCATATATATATTTGAATGTACATAATAAATTTTTCAAATAAGCTTAATAATGATTTTATGTATAGAAGTTTACTGAACTATAACATAAGTATTTTAATAATAAATTAAATACTTATCAATCTATCATACATCAGCTCATAAAGTAACAGAACAATATAGAACAAAATATAGTGTGTAACAAGTAATATACATAATAGGAATGATTCATAAGTATATCCATACATTCGATCATTCACATTTAATTAAAATAATTTTTACATCAAACATATCATCAAATTTAAATGATAAGATTATTTTTTCCTTTTTAGATTCTTCCTTCTTTTAATTATATAAATTGAACTTGTTATTTCGTATATATCACATGTCCCGTTATTTGTTCGCATTTAAATAGTACTAATATTTTTACATATTTAAATTCTTTAATTTCTTTCCTGAGACTACACTATGCTGTTAAGTAATGAATATCAGTTATACATAATTGGATTATTCATGTAATACATAAAATATGTTAATTCTTAATTTTATATAACCACTAATAGAAAACTACATAAAAAAAATAAAAAAAAAAAAAAAAGAACACTAAACATTAAACCAGGAATCCAGTTATTTCCAAATTTTTAAATTTCATAAAATTCTCAATAGATAAGTATCATGTAAACTTAGTTGAACCACTAAGGTTTTATATCTTTATAGATTCATTATATAATTCACATATATAATTTAAAATTTATCATTATATTTAAAAAAATAAATATAAATACTTTAATCTTTTTTTTTGTATTTTATAAAACTATTAATGAAGGAAAATACATTTCCATGCTACTATACATAAACTTTAATATTTATCTCAATGTGATAATTTTTTAGTTACAAACTAATGCATTATATGAGGATTTACCTAATATCTCCGTGCATATGGTCACTGTTGTAAAGTTAAAACTCAAAAACTCAAAATTGAAAAATCATAAAATTTTGTCCTAAATAATAATTTAAGTACTATTGTTCTATCATTTTATACATTTTGATTTAACAACTTGTGCTTCATTATGTTACAATTATTTTTTCTTATACAAGGTGGTTTATTACAATATATATCTACATATTCATCATTTTTAACATAAGTTCTCTATAAAAAAACCGAAAAAGAAAAATGATCTATTAGCTTTCTTGTTGTATTTACATAAAAAGTTTATGATGTTGCATTTAAATTTCTTATATTATGTCTTCAGTCTTTAAGGTATTGAGCATGCGATTTCTATTTTTTTTTTTTTTTTTCTTTCAAAAATTTCGTTTCTTCGTTTATAACAACTTTTTACGTGCTTTTATTTTTGAAAATATTTATAATTTATAGCTTTATGTTTTTAGCACTTTTAATCTAAATTTGAAATGCTTTTTTTTTATATATTTGAGGATATTCGCACTATATTATAATTTTTATTTTTTTTTTTTGAATGTATATTTCTACCTTATTACTATATTTTTATACTTTCCCATTTTAATTTGTTTAGCTTAGCTTTAAGAGATTTTTCTTTTTATATTTAGTTATAGTTTTTATTTTATAATTACATTAATTATTACTTTTTCTTTATATTCAGCCACTACTAGTGTTTTAAAAAACTCTCAACTATTATATTTTTGACTTTGCAAGATTTTTAATTTTTATGGTTAGTGTCTTAATGGTTCTATTGTAATATTGATAAATGAAAAATGATAATATGGTACTTTTGTTTATTCTCCCCTATCGTAGTTTTACAAGCTTATAGATTAAATTACTCTTCGTCTTTATATTTTTACTTATTTATTTTTTTATATATTGCGCTTTTTCTACGAAAGAGGGCAAAGTAATTTTAATACATTAATTGTTAGAATTTTATTTCTACATATCATTAAATATAGAAATTATATAAAATGAATTCGTTGTTTCAGAAAAATAGTGAAAAAAAGAAATAGATGACAATACTAATTGTCCATTATATATTTCTACCTTTTCCTTCTTTTTCATCGTAAATGGCAATAAACGAAAAACAAGAATAATATACATAATAATATTTATAAATAATTATGTT
The DNA here is from genome assembly GCF_900090045.1 of Plasmodium malariae. Classification (NCBI taxonomy): domain Eukaryota; phylum Apicomplexa; class Aconoidasida; order Haemosporida; family Plasmodiidae; genus Plasmodium; species Plasmodium malariae. The sequence goes on along the minus strand of NC_041786.1, from coordinate 3,355,047 downwards.
GTTACAACTATTATTTAGTTGATTCAAAAATTAAAAAAAAAAAATTACAGCATTATTTAATAACTTTTACGCTTGGGATAAAGTATAAAAAAAAAAAAAAAAAAAAAGCGTAAATGTTTATTCTAACACAGAATTTTTTTATTTGTTACTAATAATATATAACCTACAAAAATATTTTTTCATAAAAACATTAAACCTATAATTATTACAAAAAAAAAGTATTTATACAAATATCTATCCATATATATATATGGTTGAAGTGATTCCCAAATATCGTTCTTTTCATTTTAAAAAATATAACTTAATACATATTCTTAAAAATTTATTAATCTGATTCTTCTTTGATATCGTTTTTATTCATTATTGACAAAGATAATTCACTTAACCAGTTCATAATTTTTTTTAAAACATTTTCATTTCCAGGTTCCACACTTAACATATGTTCCATATTCTCCAAGATGTGCAATTCTTTTTTATCATTTGTTAGTCTATTAAAAAATGATACTACACCTCTATAATAACACAAAGTATCATCTTTTGAATGAATAAATAATATAGGAATATCTTTAGGAATATGTCGTATGTCTCTGTCTAAAATCTTCATTGCTTTTAAAAGTTCATGCCCAAATCTACTCGTTATCCCCTTTTTATAACGCATTTTGTCCATACCTAAAATATCATTCATATAGGGGAACCTTGTATAACGCGACTTACTTAAAATTCTAAATCTTGGAAAACACCAAGAAATAACTTTTGCAAAAGGTAAATAAAAGCAACTGTATTTATAAGAACGAGGAGATGCAGTCATTAACTCGATAGAAATCATTCCAGACAATGATATACATCCTCTAATATTTAATTTTTTGATAATATCTCCTTTAGACTTTCCTAATATTTGTAATGTTCTTAAAGCAATATTTCCTCCCATTGATTGACCTATTATATAAGTAGGAAGTGCATCTCTCTTACATATGTTGCTACTACCTGAAATTACACTGTCTGTTTCATCAGCTACGCTTAGCTTTTCTTGAATTTTATTAATATATTCTATTACATCATATACTAAATCATCATATGATTTTATATTAACTTTTAAATCTCTCCATCCATCAGACTTTCCATGACCTTGTAAATCTATACCATATACTGAGTATCCACTTTTATTAAAATGTTCTATCCAACTGTCCTTGTACACATAATAATTTTGCTCATCCCTCAATACAGCCTTATCATTATTTACTATGTCGACGTTATGTCTTAAAAAGGCAAATCTTGCATGTGAATTTAAACCGTGAATTAGTATTATAATACCTATAGCATTTTTTACTAACCACCCGTACGTTCTTAATAATAATCCATCTTTATTATAAAACGCATCCAGTGCTGGTCTACCATCTACGCAATTAGTTAAGTTAAAATCATTATCACATAGATGATTTTCGGCCATTATAATTTCAAAAACAGAACATAAACCATATAAAAATTATAAGAAAAAAGTCTACATTATAATAACACATGAAAATATAATTAACTGTTTAACAAAGTCCTTTTTATACATATTATTACTTAATTTAATCATAACTTATATGTTTATTTAAAATAAATGAAAAGAAAGAAAAACTAATTAAAAAAAATTATACTACACAAATTAAACTTTAATAAATAAATAAATAAATAAATATATATATATATATATACTAAATAAAACATAATATAAAATGATGTTAAACTGTAAATACAGTTAATAAAAATAAATAATCCAACCATTAGCCATGCTTACAAAAAATAAAATATATATAAAATACAAAATAAAAAATATATTATCTAAAATTAAATTTAAAATATAATTAAAAATAAACAAATAACTAAAAATACAATAAAATATTAAATACCATATATATTGTTATTTAAATAAAATATCTTTAAAAAAAATAATTTTGAATACAACATAAAAATCATATTAAATAAAAGGGTAACGTATTCATAAAAAATTATAAAAATTATTTCGTATTAAAAGTCTATAAAAACTATAGCAAAAATTAATAAAAATATTTATGTACATTCTCAGCATGTAAAAAAATATGCCTTAAAGCCCCTAATCACTTGTCAAATATCTTATAATTAAAAAAAACATATATATTTATGTTTTTGTTTAATTACTGAATTCGTTTTAGTTTTATAGAATTCATAATTTATTTAGATTTTTTTTTTATTACTAAATACCATTATGTTAATTAAAAAATTTTTACCACCTTTAAAATATATTTATAAAGAATAAAGGAATTCTTGTATTTTTTCAAACAAATATAAATTTTAATTTTTTTGCAAATTCTCCTTAAATTAAATGAATGAACAGCTATATTTACCTTGTATTTTTGTTAAGAAAATAAAGTGACAACAGGTAAAATTTTTCATTTTTTTTTTTTTTTTTTTGAATATAATATTTTATATATTTATTTATATGCATAAAATAAAACATGTTCTAATAATTTATTTATGAAATAATAACATATAGTTACATCTCAATATTTATTTTATATGCTCTTATAATAAATATATATCATGTAAATTCATTAATTATAAAAGTAGAAGAATATATAGAACTAAAATTATAAATTTGAAATGTATGTATATATGAATATATTTTATATATATATGTAAGGTTCATAAGTGAATTATCTGAAGAACGTAATATTTAAAAAATTACTTTTATATATATACATGTACTAATGATAAAGAAATAATTATTTTTATCATAATTTTACATTAAAATAGCAGAAGTCTATATTATTCTTAAGCCCCCATGTATTGTGAATACACATTTAGTTTTCATAGAATTATTTTTTAGTTGTATGTTGTTATATTTTTCTACTATCTTAATAAAAAAAACAAAAATAAAGAAACAGCCTTTAAATAAAGTTGGAAATATTAATATCGTAGTATGTATATTCCTTTTTTTTTTAATAAGACTACTATTACATTTGTGCTGTATTTATTTATTTTGCACTGAAATGAAAGGAATATTAAATTTTATGATATTTATAAATGCATTTATAGATATAATATTTTAATTTCTCAAAACAGATTAAAGAAGAATAAAATAATTTATTATTTTTTATATGCTAGAGCTTATTTTATTATTCCATAACAAATGATGGAAGAAAAGGATTTATTAATTTAAGAATTAAGAATTAAGTAGGAAGACACATGTTATAAAATTTTATTTCACATTTTATTTTTATTTTTTTTTCAATTGTGCTGTTACACTAAAAGGACTTTTTATTAGTTAATTTCTATTTTTAATATAAATGAAAACATTATAGATAAAAAAAGAAAATATCATGACAGTTGATCAAAATTATTTTCTTTATTAATGAGAACAACAACAGCTGGTGTGTAATGTCACATGCTTGCTTATAATATAATTTTGTAATGATTATAAATAACAGTATTATTAATGATAATCAATTATACTACAACATTCATTCTCATTATATTTCTTTGAAACATTTCTTTTATTTTAACATCTATATTTGGTTTAATCCTTTTTTTTTTTTTTTTTTTTTCGAGTGCACAGTTCATTAGAATTACATGAACGTACAATAAACATTGTAAATTATAATTATAAATAATATTATTTGTAAAAATGTTTCATGCACATATAATATAGGAAGATCATTTTATATTACATGTATATTCTTCAAAAAATAAAAAATATTATAAATATGTCTACAAACTCGTAGTAAGAATTAACATATTATTATTTTCCTTCATTTATATAATATTAAAATATCTCATTTGATGATGGACAAATTTTGTTTTTAATAAAATATTTATGAATTTATTCATTCATACATACTTTGGGTAATACATACAAAAATATTAATTATTACATGTATGTTTTTAAAAATAATGAACGTAAATTGTAATATATATATATTTATTTTTCATTGTTCTCTCTCTGCAATAGTTATTTAATATTAAAAATAGCAAATAAAGCGAATTGTAGATTTATCTCAACATCAGTACCCTTCTTATACCTTAACGTGTCCTTTTAACTATTACTGTTTATAGTTTAAGTAAAAGAAAAAGTTTATAAAGAGAGACGGTGACCAAATTAATTGTTCGTAATATACTGTACATATTAATGTTTATTATTTCGCATTTGTCTAAATGTATTATAATTTGATAACAATTATAAAATAAAGTTATAAAAACAAGTACATTTCAAAATAGATAATTTTATCATTAAAAATGTTCGCAAAACTGATACATTATGTAAATGAAATTTATCATTTTTATAAATAAGCAATTTTGTGTAAATATATATGAAAAAAGGAATTAATTTGCATTACATCCCAAGAAAATACGTAAATTTTATAATAATAACATATATCAGTGTATCTGTATTTTATATGGGTAATAAGAAAACAATTTTCCAATATATTATTACACAAACTTCGTCACATTTTTTCCTAAGATAGTAAGGTATGATAAGGCATGACAGTGCATTACAAGGAATATAATAACTTCTATAATATATTTAACAAATATTAATAATGCATTAACAAATGAAAAATAATTTACTAAACTTCAAATTAAAAATAAAGATTTATCATTTAATAAAACAATTCCATTTTAAAATAAATATATATAATAGAAATTATATATTGAAATAAACATAATTACTAATTACTTAGAATCAAATGGAAATGAATTTTAAGATATTCTCTAATATATTTTTATATCATAAATAATTCATAAAAAGAATATTATTGGTATTCTGTTACAAATAACAAAATAAGATAACAATTTATTATGCAGGAACAATGAAGAATACAGTATACAACAGTATTAAATAATAGTAGATTTTAAAAGATATAAATCAAAAAAATAGATTTTTACTAATATATTTCATTATTCTTCATTTTTTAGGTAAGTTCACAAATTAATTTCAGTATTTTCTTTTATACATGAATATATATATGTAAGCTTCATTGGATTTCCTGGAAATTCCTATTTTTCCAGTATTATAAATTTTAATAACTAAAAAAAAAAAAATTTTATTCATATTTTATCAAATATAATTGCACTGCAAGGCTACTTCTATTTTATTCACTTTAATTAACACTTAAGCGAAAATATGCACACTGTAATTTATGTGTCAGTAATTTTTTTGTAATAATTATAATGTATAAAGAATTTTATTTTCATTTAATTTCTATTCCATTTATCTTAATTTTAAAGCTTTAGTAAGACACAATATAAATCCATAGTATATACCAAATATGTTATTTATAAATATATACTTAAAGTATTTCCATTTTTAATGATGGATTCGAGTAATATACAACTATTACATATAAAAATTCAATTTGCTTTTTTACATATATTAATTTTTTGAAACAGCTATAGATAAAAAAAAGAAAAAGAAAAAAAATCGAGTAATAATAAAAAAAGAAAAAAGAAAAAAACAAATACAAGTAGATAATTTTGAAAAAAAAAACAAATACTCTTAAAGCGTTTTCCCTTAATTCTCTCATTACATAATCTTCTAAGTTATTAATATATTTTTACAAAAAAAAATTCTTTAAGAAGCTAACATTTTTAATTTTATATCTTTTCTTCTTATACCATATACAATATAATTCTTCATTTAATATGTGTATAAATTATATTTTTAAGTTAAATTGAAAAAAACAAACAGACAATATTACATGTGTTATTTATAGAACCAACATATTTATGTTTTTTTAAAAGTTTTTCCTTGTTTTACCTTAAAAATAAATATATCATAGATCTTATATTTTATTATTCACAATGATCCTCACTTCTGCATAAAGTGCATTAAAATAATATAATAATTATATTTTTTCATTTACATTAATTTGTTTTACACTTAAACAAATTAACCTTTAAAGCACTATAAGAAAACAAAATTTTCTATTATTATAGGAAATTAAAATTTTCTAATTTCCAAAAGAATTTTTTTATCATTATTTTCAACCAATAAGTTTTTATATTGGTAAAGTAATTACTATTATTATTATTACAATGGATGAATTTCAAAACTTTCGTATAGTTTTTATTTATTTTTTTTTTTTGTAATTGGATTATTTTATCGTTAATTTTATATAAAACATATACTAAAATATTTTAACTTGAAGCAATTTTTTTCTCTTACTTTTTTTTTTATTACACAACTAAATTTAACTGATGGAAAATAACGTTTTAAAATTTTGAAAAATTATAAAATAATCAAGCAAAAATGTAACACATCTACTATTGGATGTTAAATAAAAAACTGTTAAATAGACAGTAGTATATTTTTTTGCAAAAAATTGAGCAATTTTAAGGAATACCATATGGAAGGGAAAATAAATAAGTTCTTTTTATTTTTTATTAAAATGTGTGCATTTCCAATATTAATATGGATATGGTTGTGTTTCTACGAAGCAGTAAAATTATTACATTTAAGAATTTATACTCTTTGTTCATATAATATTTTAATTCTAAAATTAATATTTTATATTACTGTCAAACTTATATTATATATTTTTAAAATAATGAATTTTTTTCTTAATTTTTAGTTAACTTTCCTTCAAAAAATAAGGGATAAGAAAATTACTATAAATAATTCATTAGATGTAAGAGTTAGCAGATTATTAAATGGAAAAACGAATGTCCATTACTTACATCAATATCCAAATATAAGAAAAAGGATAAAAGATATAGTAGAAGATGAAAATAATTTTTCAGAACGATCTGGTGCATTAACTCATGATGAGAATTTTCAAAATCAAATTAATATGATGCTCCATAATGACATGTCAGAAAAACCATGTAATCCTCGTAAATTCCAAGATAATTTCAAGAAAACATATAATCCATCCACGTATTATTACAATTTTGAAAAATCATATTATTCACCTAAGCATAATGATAATATAAGAAAACAGTTTGATACATTAAAACAAGATTTGCATTTTAAAAAGCATTTTATCGAGCTTCCAAAGAATAAAAATGTAGATAAAATATATAAAACAACAAAACATTACGGTGAAATTTTAGAACAACTTGATATATTAAAATTTGATAAATATTTTAAAAGACCACGTAGTGGTTTAAAACGTAATAATAATTATAAAAAAAGTTCTGACGTATTAAAATATGACAGTGATTACGAACAAACACAAAATGTATTAGAGCCTCATGATTATTTAAAATCAGAAAATGAAATGCAAAAAGGAAATTTTCATGATTTACTTAATAGATCAAAAAACAAATTAAAACCCAAAATTTCCCCTCTTAATTTTCTAAAAAAAACGGATTCAAAGTTTGAATTCAAAGTGTTACAATCTGTAAATAGGAAATCGAATGTCCATACTTTTTCTAATTCTAAAAGTAAATTTTGCACTTTATTACAATGTATGAAAAAATATAATATATTTTTTCCAGTTATTATAAATATTGCAATTGTAATTGGACTTTTGTCAATAAGAAATGATACAGGCACCCTCATGTTTTGCATCATAGGAATTTTATATATAATTTATTATAAATTCAAATTAAACAAAATCATAAAAATATATAAAATTTACAAGACACTTAAAATTAATAATAACGTTAAACATAATCAATACCCTAAAAAATCCTTTTGTTTAAATCAACAAATTTAATTAACTTGATTACACATAATATTCTATATTTTCATGTATAACAACGTATAAAACCCAAATTTATATGTTATATTTATGTTATCTAATCTTTTAAATAAAAAGATTCTCTTAGCACAATTTTATAGTTCTCCTAACAATATGTATCCATTTTGTATATATTGTTTATTTAAATTAATATATTTCAGTAATTATAATGGGGATGTTTTCCTTTTTTTTTTCATTTGGCTCCTTTTTTATATTTTTTTTTTATTTTTTTCCTTTTATATTTTTTAAAAAATTATTATAGTTTATATATTTTCACGAAATAATGGAAACAATCCTAATACAAATATGAGATATAGCATACTTTTCTCCTAAAGTTCATGGCATTTACTATTATGAACTTTTATCAAGTATTAATTAGTATTCATTATTATTTTTGCTCGATCAAATTAAATTTATGTAAACAATATAAATTAAAATCAACCTATACAAATATATATATATATATACATTTCGTAGTACCCAGTTAATGTTTCAAGCTGTCCAATCTAATAATAAATTCATTATTTTCATAATATTTACGATTATTATTGTTATTATTATTATTATTCATTACTTAAAAAAAATCATTTCTAGGTAAAAAATTAATCATTACATTTAATAATACAACAAAAGTAAATGAAATAGTTAGAGGAGTTATTCATATTGTTCATGATACTTTAACGCACTTTATATATTTTATAGATATATATGAAGTGGTGATGAATACTCAAAAAAAAGTAAAAAATAAATGATACCACTTTATAAATAAAAATAATATTACAAATATAAACATGTATTCAATATGGACAAAACATACAGTATGACGAAGTAAAATGTGAACATCATTTCCCTTTACTATGAAATTATTATTGAATAACAATAATTTTCCATATTACTTAGTATTAATAATTATGTAAACACAGTTCAATGTATATAGTGTTTTATCGTATAACATAGCACTTGTATTTTCAGACAGCACATCATTATATGTAACTTAAAACAATCCCTAAAACCTATGCAAATATTCGTACATATTTAATAGCATAAAATAATGGGAAATAAATTACGTTTTGTTCTATTTTAACTATTACTTTCCTTAGTACGAACCTCCGTTACCTCTTAGTGAATGTGAAAAATTATAACGCACTTTTGATAGTGACAGTTAGCTAAATCAACTTATCCATTCATTTTAACATTATCATGAGCATACAAAAATAATCAAAAATTATAAAATATGTATTTTGCAATATAACTTTATATTTTCTCCAAAAATTCAACTATGTTTTATAAGAGATTTTATACAATACCCTATATAACTTTTCATTCAGAATAGATATCCTCGTAATACACTAAATTTAGAGCACAGGTTTTAACACACATAATAAATTTTTATAATTATCCACCAAAAAGGTATTTACAAACAATATTTATTCACATTCATAATATTTTGTCTTGACCATACTGTGAATGAAGTTTAATATAAACTTATTAATAGACAAAATATATTTTTAAATACTATCTTCTTATTTAAATTAATATATTATTATTGTCATAATATATTTGGTTATCAAAAAGTTCCCCTCCCCTTTTTTTTTATATTTGTATATATAATTATAAGGATGTACGTTACATACATGAATATATATTATATATGCATAAATTAGCTTTGTAATAAAAAATACAACCATCATTTACAAATTTAAAACATGAAAAAAAAAAAAAAGAAAGAAAAAACAAAAAAAACAAAAGCAAAAACAAAGACAAAAACAGAAAAAATGAAAAAAAGGAAAAGAAATAAAAACAAAAAAAAAAAAATAACAGAAAAGAATAAAAAAAAGAAAAATAAAAACAAAAAAAAGTCATTTATGAAATATTGTACTATATAACATTTCTTTTCTTTAAAAATTAAATTATTTTCATTCATTTATATGTTTAATATTAATTGGTTTAAAAATGTAAATCATTCATTCTTTTTTTTTTTTTTTTTTCGTTTATTCAAAATGACCACAAGAAATGTTCAGTATATTTACCAATTATAAGCAAATTTTTTTGGAATTTAATAAACCACTTTTATTTTGATGTGGTTAGTTATATAACACTCTTTCCATTATTTTAATTTTTAATTTTTTTTTAAAATGTATTAGCCAAAGCTTCTCTTAATACTTTTTTTCTTTCACTGCTTAAGTTTTTTGGGAATATAACAACAAATTCAAGTATTAAATCTCCTTTTTTGCCTGGATGTTTTGAAGAAGGCATTCCTTCCCCTGGAATCATTCTTTTTGAATTAGGTGTAATAATATCATCTACCCTTATATTTATATCTCTGTTATCTAATGATTTAATATTAAATTGGAATCCTGTTAAGGCCTTATCTAGTGGTATATGACATTTATAAATTAAATTATTACCATCTCTTACAAAGTTCTCATGCTCTTTTGTTTTCACCTTGAATATTAAATCTCCTGGTTTTAACGAAGGACCTGATTGATCACCTTCTCCATAAAATGTAATTGTTGTTCCATCATTCCATCCAGCCTTTACATCTATAGTTACTAATTTATCATCGTCGTAGCTTTTAACTCCATCAAACCTTTTTCTTGTAACTCTTAATTTCTTTTTACATCCGTTATATAATTCTTCTAAAGTCAACATAAGAGCTACTTCATATGTTTCTGACTTGTAAACTTTAGAACCCGACGCTGTCATAAAATATAAAAAAAAGGTAAATAAATTTGTATATACATATACATATGTGATTCAAAGAACGTGTAACACACTTATTCATATTTCATTTATATTTTCATTCTCTTACATCCATGACGTGTTCTACCTCTTCTTGACCCCATATCATGTACGAAGGACTTAAATGGGGAATCATCTTCATCAAAAGTTGATGAAAATGAAAAAGGTCTATTGGAACCAAAAAAATTATTGATCAGATCAGCAAAATTCATTCCTCCCTGAAACATATTTTCTTCAGTAAAAAAATTTCCATTTAAACCTTCCTTACCCGTTAGATCATATGTTCTCCTTTTATCTGGATCTGATAAAACTTCGTAAGCTTCAGAAACAAGCTTAAATTTTTCTTCCGCATCTTTTTTATCTTTCTCATCGGTATGTTTATCCGGATGCCACATCATGGCTAACTTTCTATAAGCTTTTTTTATATCATTTTCGGTAGCATCCTTACTAACACCCAATATGGTATAATAATCCTAGTAAAAATATTGAAATAAAAACGTATATAAATAAATAAATATATATATATATATATATATATATATATACTTATATGATTTATTTCATTGTAATCAAGTTTTCGGGATTATCATTTTCAAAGGTATGACCATATATTTATATTTTTTTTTTTTATATTACATAGTATTTTTAATTTCATCATTTTTTTTTTTTTGTTTAGACATCAATTTTTTATTATTTTTCATTTACTAATAAAATTACATAATTATTTTTCTATACACTTTTATTATGTTATTAGTTTATTTGTTTATTTATTTTATATTTTTTTTTTAATATGTAATATTATATAACTTTTTTTTTTCTTTTATTATTATTCTAATCTTACTTGTGATTTATGAGGTGCACTTGTAAATCGTGAGTTGAATTGTTCGCTTCTTTCTGATAGTGATCTGTCAATTCCTAGATTTATCGTTTTTATAAATTTATACTGGCTATCATAACATTTGTCATTTTCATTCTAATAATTATATAAATATATAAAATTTTATTGAGATATTTATTTTAAAATCAAATAAAATAATAGAAAAAAAATAGATTGCATGCGAATGTGTAAATATAATTAAAGTTTTTCCCTAATTTATTATTTTTCACTGTCCTACATAATTAGAGATATTTAGCGCCCAAATTAAGAGAGAAAATAAAAATATTTTGACACAAAAGAGGGAAATATTTATTTTTTCTCTCCTAAGCCATTTCTTAAAAATTGCCATTTATCCTTTATTAAAATATATAACTACTATTTAAAAGTTTCCATAAATTAAAATAAAGCTTACTAATAATATGTAAATTATTCTTAATAGTTTTCCTTAATTTTATTTAAATTAAAAAAAAGAAATTTCAAAATTTAGATAATATAATATGTAATAACAATGTAATAATATTTTACTACACAAGATTAAAAGAAGTTACACTAATAAATAATTCTAAATATGCTAATTCTGTTAATAAAAAAATTTTATTTAATAAATTAAAGAGTAATAAATTTTATAATTTATGTTTCAGCCTATAGTTGTTATTTAATCTCCTCTTAAACGAAAACCAAACAAAACACTATTATATATATACATATACATACACAAGATATAATTTTTAAAAAACTGATAAAATAAAAAAATCACAAAATTTAAGAAAACTATAATTTAAAATTTAAGAAAATCAAAAAAAATAATTATTTAAAGGATCTTAATTTTTAATGATTAGATAAAAAAAAGCCTGTAATTTTTAAGAACTTGTAACAACTTATAAAATAAGGAATTATAATATTCTATTTAAAGAACAAAACTAAAATACAAACAAATAAAAAGCTTTTAACATTCTTAATTATACAAAACTGAAACTCTTCAAATATTATATATAAAATTAGAAATTATATATATTATATATGTACCGCCATAGCCCAATAATTTCAGGTAACCATGTTTTTATGTAAATATGTACAAAATAATTTTTTTTTAACTTAGCTTTAAAATATATTTTTTGGTTCAAAACTTGAAAAAATCTATTTTAACACTAAAACATTAAATAAATTTAATAGGTTTATACATATATAAATAACACACGCTTCTTTTTTTTCTTTGCACTAAATAATAACTGTTGAATTATCTTTTTTTTTTTTTTCTTAAAATATTATAAACCAAATTTCACCATTATTTGGGCACATGTAATCAATATGATTATTGCTGTTGTGAGAAAATGTGGTAAAAATTGTGTTAATATAGAAAAATTCGTAATCATATCAATTAATACATGCAAAATTTTGCATTGTAAAATATTAGATTATATACAGATTTAGAAACAGTACTTCTTTATCACCTAAAATAGAAGGAAAGAAACTAGAATATAGTAGGCGATAAAGATGACAAAAAAAAAAATAATAATAAAAATTCATAAAAAAGAAAAAATCGAAAACAAAAAGATGCAAAAAAACTAAAACTAAAAATAAGCTGATAAATTTTAAAAGGAAAAAAAGAAAAAAAGTAGGTAATACTGTAAAAACGGAAAAACTAAATTGTAGTGAATAAATTTTATACATTGAAAAATCCCTTGTTTATCCTTAAAAATTTTATGAATTATTAATCTCATTTATAATCTTTTAATAAAAATTAAATAATATAGATTGGAAGGATAAAAAATTATTAATTATAAAGAAATATTATTAAGAAATAATATATAATTATTTATCAATCTTGTAATAAAGTATATTTAGAATTTATGGGGAAAGAAAATGCTCATTAATATTTTCGATCTTATTTCGGATACAAATAGTAGCAATTTATTTACCCCTTCAGTTAGAAATTATCATTTCTATTAAAATATATTTAACAGTAGTGAGTAGAAGAAGATAATGAAATCATTATGTACTATTTGAGAAAAGTTATATATTTTATATTTATTTTTTTCAATTTCAATTTGCTTCTTTTATAACGTTTAGGGAATTCAAAAAAAAAATTTCATCATCTTATTATCACTAAATCAAATTTTATTCAAGAAATGGGTTACAACTACTTTAAAAAAAAAATATATGAACGTTTCGAAAACTGTTTATTCAATCTTCTAAATAATGTGCATCATTAATATAAGTTTTCAGGGAAAAAAAAATTGAAATAAAAGAAGTTACAACGATTTTTTGCATTTCCCAATATACACACTTCTTTTTATAAAAAACAATTCTCATAGAAGTAAAATTTATATAAAAATACATTAAAAAAATGAATATATTTGTACACATATATATTTAACTGTTATCTAAGTCCTTGTCTCCTTAAAATTCGAGGAATTCATAAAATTCGTAAATTTCATATATTTCTTATTTAAGAACTGTGTTGCATTATTACTTGAAATACCTGAAAACTTTAAATACTTTTTTTTTTTTTTTTTCCTGTCTTTTATTTAAACAAATAATTAGTCAACAGAAATTTTTTGAATTCATTAAAAACCTGTTATAAACCACCATGCATATATCTTTTTCTGAAAAAGTATACATCACTTTTATAGTTCTTCATATATAATATTGGATATACATACATTTTTTTTCATTTCAATTAGAATTAACTTAATATTTTATTACAACGTAAAACAGTCTGATGAATATCATAACGCTTCATTGTTTGTACGTGTCCATAAGTTTTCGAACATCTAATAAAAATTGTTCTCCTTTTGCAAATTTTGTAAAACCTTATCTTAATTTAAATAAACATATGAAATGTCTTTCATCTGACTAATAACAAATATATATACCTTAACTGTTTAAAGTACTGTAGCAGCTATACAGGAATTTTATTTATTCTTAGTTTTTTATCATACATCTGAAGTTTTTCATTATACTACCTTATTAATTAAAGCACAACATATAATACAAATGAAAAAAACATCTATTCCGCATTATGAATTCTTTAACAATATTATTTCATATGAAAAATATAAAATATAGTAATTTATTCCTTTCTTAATTTGAATAACAACAGAGGAAAAAAGGAATAACGAGAAAAAAAAAAAAATAAATAAAATAATAAAATAAAGGTATAATGGTACAAAGGTACAAAGGTACAAAGGAATAAAAGAATAAAGGAAATGAACGACAATTATAAAACTAATTTTTTAATGACCAAATCATTGCTCATGACGCTCATAAAATTTTCTTTTTTCACTACATACGAAGATTCATCATCTCCAATTCCTTTTTGTAATTCCCAGATACATTAAAAATTGTAAGGTGTGAAAAAATGAAAATAAGTATTAATATAGTTAGATTCAATTTATAATTTTTAAAATTTTATGTATATATGACAGAAAAAAAACTGTAAAAGTTATATGAATATGGTGAAAATTAAAAATAAGATTAAAATGACTTTATTGTTACACAAAAACGTAGATATTTTAAGTATAAAACCATAAAGGAATTTATTACAATTGAGTTTTTCTGCTTAATAACATGTATATTTATTGAAAATTAACCTTTACAAATTTAATGCAACACATAAATATTACATTTTATAAAAAAAAACGAATGTATTATAATAGAGCATTATTAATATGTAAACTTTTTAAAAACTTTATTCCTTGCTCTCGAAATATTTTATGTAAGAATTCACAGTTCAAAAAAAAAATGCACATATATACATAAAATATATATGAATAATGGGTTTCAATATCATCATTATTTAAGATATGATTATTACAGAAATTAGTTTGTACAATTTATAAACCATGTATATAACCACACATGTAATATAGGAACCAAAAAAAAAAAAAAAAAATTGATCATATTTTTTAAATTTTAATGGTTTTGTTTTTCTTCTTTGAAATATGTTACTTTAATATTTATTTTATTCTTGTATTTTATATTTTTTTTTAATATGTAGTATGTACTATTTTTCTGCTTTTTGCAAAATTTTAAATTAATATTTCAGAACCCACTAAAAAAATGTATTACGCTGGAATACAAGCCACTAACAATTTTAATCAATTTAGGTTGAATAATTCTTCTATGAAAAAAATAACAAATATATACTATAGATTAAAATAATAATTTTATTTATAAATATAGTATATTTTATATGTATTATTTTCTTTTTTTTAAAAATAAAATAATTTTTTTTTTTTTTTTTTTTAATTTTCGAATATTATTTAATCCCTAATATAAAATAAAACAGTTACAGGTTAATATAAGTTAAAATAATGCATTTCTTTTCGTATTATAAAATACTAGACAACATAGTATAATATATAATTAAGCATAAGTACAATAATAAAAAATAACATCATATATATATATATATATATATATATATAGAAAGCGAAATGCAAAAATACCACTACCACATAATGTACCATTTATGAATCAATTTAAGATATCATTATAAAAAATATGACTTAATGTCACAACACAGCATTTTATTTTTATATGAAATCATCCGTTTTGGGAATATTCTAATATAAAAATTTGAAATATTAAAATACATTTAACATAACGTGAATATAAATCTTTATTTTTCATTAATTTAACTGTGAAAATTTAAGCTCAAATTTTTGTTCTATCATTTAATTCTAGTTTTCAAAATGTTTTTTTCTTATATCCAAAATATCCATTCAGAATAGTGTGTTATTCTATAAGTTACAACAACTTATATATCCATGTAATCTATAAAATTATGAACCTATAAAAATAAGAAATAACTAACAAAAATGTTCAATACTAAATATTTTTTTAATTTTCTGAGAAAATATTGCTTTAAAATGAAGTTCCCCTGTATTTCAAAAGTTAATTCAAATTTTAGAAATAAATTTGATAAAGTAATAAAAAAGTCTTCAGTTGTGTCTCCTGACACAGATATGAAATCGAAAAATAGAGATGCACAAATAAGTATGGTAACAATTTTAGTTAATATTATCTGCTTCACCTTTTTATTATGGACATTGCATTACTCTTACAGCGTGAGGTAAACGTTATTCACCAAAATTATTATGTATATAAATATATATATTTATTTATATGTGCATAATTTGGTTACTAATTTAATTTTTAATTAATTATAAAAGAAAAATAATATAAGAGAAAATATATTTAAAATATATTCTTTAATTTTATATGCAGAGATATTAATAAGTACGCAATTGGTAAAAGAAATATATATAAAAGTAAAATAGGATTAATACTAAAAAGAAACATAGCTGAAGGTCATCAACAAAATGAAAATCCACAAATACAAGTAGATTTATTAGAAGATGATATTTATCCCTTATCAAGTTTCGATGAAGTAATGGAGTCGGTTCATGAAGAATTAGATGAGTCAGAAATTCCTGAAACGTTAGAAGAGTTAATAGAAAAAGGTGAAGAGTTATATAATAATGTCATAGAGGAAATGAAGTATCAATATGAAGATTTCTGCGAAAATAAGAATACTGTGTGGTGTCAGAAAAAATGGGACAAACATTGGAATCTCTATTTAAATTATTTGCGTGATGATATAAAAGATTGCTTAAACGATGAAAATATTCCCATACAGGAAAAGTACAAAATTATATTATACTTAAATAAATGGTGTTTACACGATTTTGAAAAATTTAAGGATATGCTTCAGATGGCCTGGGATATGAAAGATGAACCAGAGTTTTATTTAGAAAGGTAAGATCACAATTACTTGGAAATACTTTATCAAAAGTGGAGTTTGCAATAGAATGTTTAAAAAAATATTAAAAAATATTTCTTCACATTTTTTTTTCCATATTCTTATATGAGACTTAAAATTCAACTTTAAGTATAATTTAACAAATATAGGTTATTTGAAATACCATTTTTATATCATAGAATACTTCACATAATAAAAAATTATAACGTTGTAGACATATCGTAATTGAGTTTTATATATAGTACTATTATTCTTTGTATTGGGTATACACGTTTCATAACTTTATTTTTTTTTAAAGTTAGGATATTATATATTTAAAATGGGTATGCCATATTATTTAAAATATATATATATATATATATAACACATGTTCAGCATAAATTTTGTTTTGTTATAATAATATTTATTCTCCATATATACTATAAAATTCAGTTGTATTGTACATTAATATTTGCAGAAAGTGGATAAGATTCACAAAAAAGTTAATTTCATTTTTATTTATTTTTTTTTTTTTGGAGGTTATATCCTAAAAAATCTAAAATTTCTAATAGATACCACCCGAATTAATGGTAAAAATTATAAATTTTCATGTATTAGAAAAAAATATCGAAGAAAAAACACAAAACAAAGAAAATATATTGTCTATCTATAGAATAGTAAATACGTGTATCATTTAGTTAACATAAAAAAAAAAGTAGTGTTCTTGATTTCTTAATTTCATGAAACACTTTATAAGTTAAATATTGAACATACATATTAGTTCTATATATCAAAAAAATAATCCGTAAAATTGAAGATATATAGTTGAGTTATTGTTGTAATTTATTTTATTAAATTTTTAATTTTTTAAAGATGGTAATACCCACTTAATGTATTGTTAAGCAATAATTTACATAATATCATTTTTAAAGGTAAAAATGATATTTATTTGATATATATTTACACACAAAGATAATTCATTTGATGGTATAGTTTATAAATTTGTTTTAATTTTTCTTCCAAAATATATAGAGATAACTAATAAAAATCTCAACACCATTTTCAAAGAAAATTTTAAGCCCAAGTAAAATTAAGAGATTATTAGATAGAGAATATGGGCTAGAAAAAAATCGTAAAAGATACTTAAGGGTTCTTCTTAATAGAATGTATTATTATAAAAGTTATAACAGATGAAAAAATTAAACGGAAGCCGTCAGTTTAAAACTCTAAATTATATATATATTTTCTTTGAAGTATTTTTTTTTTTTTTTTTTTTTGGTATTAATTAGAAGCATAATGCCTTTAAATTATTACTATATATTTGTGCTATATTGCATTGTTTTTATTATAGAAAAACTTCTAATCTAAGAAAAAAAAACTATTTTTTTTATGAATTATATAAATTTTTTTCATTTATACATATATAATAATTTTATGTTACCATGTAATCATAGTTAACAAGTAAATCAAAATTGTGAATTTTTGTTATTGCTTCTTAACTACCTCTAATGAATTAGAACTTTTTATGTGTTAGACAAATTACAACATTCATTTGTTTTAATTTTAAATTAATTAAACATACAAAATTAATAAGATGGTTTTTCACCTTAATTATAAAAAGGGATACAACTAAATTTATAATATAATACATAGATGCATGTATCATGTGAATGGTAGTGATAAAATAATATTTAAAATTAACGCCACTGCAATTAAAAATAAAGAAAACTTTATTTTTAATAGAAAATACATTGTTTTCTTTTATTTTTATTATTCCTTAGTATATCAGAGAATTCATATTCTAAATTCATATTATCATAATGTTATATGGGTATAGAGGGAATAAATCTACTTAAAAGTCAAATTTTTATCATATATATTTTGTTTTCAAATATAACAGAATTGTTTTTAATTTTTTATTTCATGTATATCGTACTATCATATAACAGAATCTTGTTACTTTTCAGCTCATAGATCTTTTTACAATTACATGTTTTATTCAATTTCGTTTTTTGACATAAGTAATGATACATCTATGTATTTATTTTTTCTTTTTTTCCATAAAGAATATGAAAAAAAAGAAAATTTTAATATATTACGCACAAATTCGTGTATCTAAAAAATGTTTCTACACAATATATGCTCATATATAAAACAAGCATGATTCGAATAATAACGAAGTTCGAGTTCAAATATATTATTTCAAAAAATGTCATTATATATATATATATATATATATATTTGTTTACAACCGCGAAGCATCAACTAGTTAATTTCTATGACAATTACCTAATGAAGTAAATGGAAATTTTGTGTAATATATTAATAAATAAATCCACCAAAGTTTATAAAATGTATGATACGCACCAAATAACAATTTAGAGGTTATTATAATTTATAGTTTATAATAATATAATTAAAAAGAGATATATTAATTTTTTCACCACTTTTATAGAAAAAAAGATTTAACAATTAACAGGACAAAAATGAAATTTCGTATAAAAATAACTCTAAAAAATTATTAACGAAAAAAAAAGGTATAATACTTTATTGATAATTCTATTGTAAACTATTAAGTCCACCCCTGAAATAACTGTATCATTCTAAAATTAATAAATTAAAGAACAAAAAGGACATATTCGGTTCATTTTAAACATCCAAAATTAAATGGAAATAAAAATAAAAGTTATGAATGAATATAAAACTTTAAACAACCCTTAACAAACATGTGTGGACTGTAAGACTTATAGTATTTACAACATTTTTGCTTCCAAAATTATAAATATTACCTAAACACAATTATTATTCTCCTATATTTTTAATATAAAAGGTTATCCACACAATCAAGTTGTGAATTAATTCAGTATCAATATCTCTTTATCAAAAACAAGGAAGAAGAAAAATCTATTAACATATATGTTAAACCGAAAAACAAGAGTAATATAATTTAAAATGTTAAATTATTATCGATTCAAGTATATGCATATATTATCATACTGCTTAAAATGCCTACTAAAATTCATATTTTTCACAAATTATAAGTACATAGGTATATATATATATATATGATAAATTCTTACCATAAAATAACTGATAGTAAAAGTATAAAATACTACTAAGTATAATTTTTCAAATAATCTACACAACACCTTTTTATATCTTTAAAAAAAAAGGAAAAACAACTAAACAGATATGAAGTTCAACTTTAATCCTTTTATTTTATTTTTTTATAATTCGACTGAAGTTTTTAAAATGGTAATTAATTCCATTAAAAAAAATAAATAAAAACACATATTATTTTAATAGTATTAGAGATTATATTATGAACTTGTCCTTTTATTTATTTTATAAATTAATTTTCAGAAAAAATAGGATTTCAAAAATATAATAATATAAACTATTTTTTCTTACTAATAATATTAACCTTTATTAGGAGAAATATATAAAAAAGTAAACTAAATACAATATTTTGTTTTTTTTTTTTATTTACTCTTAATTATTTGACCTAAAGTATATAGTTTTTAAAGTATAATATGTATTAATACAAGCTTTGTTTATATTTATAACTGTTTATTTCATAGATTATAAACTATATGTCAAAACATATTGCAGATCAATGATATAAAATACGTAAATCATACTTGTTAAAAAAATTTAATCTAATTGTTCTATAATATTCCTTTTTTTTTATTTTTTTGTTTTTCGTTTTCATCCTTTGTGTATATACTCTTTTTAAGCAAACATTTTCCCCCTAAAATCGTAAATTTTTAATACATTGTTGGCCTTTATAATGAAAAAAAAAATTTTAATGTAAAAAGGCGTTCTTTTGGCTTGTCAATATTTTATCCCGTTGTACGGCTTTTGTTTTTTTTTTTTATACAAGATTAAAACTGTTTTAAAAATATGAATATAAAATTAAAAAAAAAAAAAGTATAATAATACGAAATATAATATATCATTAAAAAATATGTTTTTTAATAACCTGATTTTATAAGTAGCTTGTAATTTTTTTTTTTTTTTTTTTTTTTTTGTATATATTTAATTTTATATTTTTTTTTTATCGCATTATCAAAATTCATATTTACAAATAAATTAGTATAGAATAAATATTATGTTGGTAGCCCATAAGATAATTTTTAATTTAAATAATATTTTAAACAATTTTCTTATTTTATTTTTTTTTTTTTTAGATAGTTTTTATTCTCTTAATTTTTTTTTTTTGTAATTTTTTTTAAGTTCTCTTAATTTTCAGAAAATTTGTTAGAAAAGCTATTTATTAAAGAAAAATTGTAAAATTTTAGAAATAAATTTCTTTTATAAAAATAGTTTTAATAGTTATATCTATTAGATTATTAGAAAATATTATATTATTTTTATGTTTTTAGAATTATATAATGAAATAGACTTTTTTTTTTTTTTGTATGTACATTTATATGGTTCATTGTACTCTATATATATATAGATAATATTGCAGTCTTTTTTAATATGAATATTAGATTCTGGAATTTCAGTAGCATGAAAAATATAAATTTATTTCATGAATTCCATTAAAATGTAAATTAGAAATATTATTTCAGGATATATGGATACTTAAATGAAGTGCCACAAAAGAAAAAAAGAAAACATTTTCTCCTTTTATGTAAGAATATTTTTGTTTTCTCTAATTACCTGGATACTAATTTCTTCTAATGATGTAATATATACAATAAAACAACAGCGTTAGTGAAATTTTTTACTATATATTTATTTTTTCCATATGATATTTTTCATTATCATTTTTTCTAATATAAAAATAAATGGTTCACCAAAAATTTTACAATTTTTACGAATTTGTTAGATAAAATGTGGTAAACACCACGCCAAGTCACAAAATTTGGGAGAGCTGTTAGCTTTAAGAAATGTTAGATGTTTGACGGAAAATGGAGTGACGTACGTTTTAAAGAATTCTTCATTAAAAAATAATTTTGAATCAGAAGGGCCCACAAGTTTTAAAATGAACGAAAATGTTTATCCTAGTGAAATAATAGATCCAATAACAGAAAAAGTAATATCTGGTTCAGTAAGAGAAAGGTTACCTACAGGATTTAAAATTGATAAGGTGAAAGATCGTGTAGCAGGTAGAGCATTTAAGCTAACTATCTCAGGTAAACTAAAAAATGACAAGGTAAAAGATCAAGTAAGAGTTGCTAAAACGGAACCATCCCCAGATGATGTAAAATCAGAAAAAGTAAAAGAGCAGATAAGAGCTGCAAAAAAAGAGAAATCTACAGATAACGTAAAATCAGATAAAGTAAAAGACCAAGTAAAAAGTCCAAAGATAGAAACTACCCCATATAACGTAAAATCTGATAGAGTAGAACACCAACCGACAGGTACTTTATTAGAGGAAACTACCCTAGATGACAAGAGACCTGATAAAACAGAAGACCAACCAACAAGTACTTTATTAAAGGAAAATACCCTAGATAACTTAAAAGCTGACAAAATAAAAGGTCAAGTAAGAACTCCAAAGGAAGAAACTACCTCAGATGACGTAAAAGCTGATAAAGTAGAAGACCAACCAACAAGTAGTTTATTAAAGGAAACTATCTCAGATGACATAAAAGCTGATAAAGCAGAAGACCAACCAACAAGCAGTTTATTAAAGGAAACTATCTCAGATGACGTAAAATCTGATAAAGTAGAAGACCAACCAACAAGCAGTTTATTAAAGGAAACTATCTCAGATGACGTAAAATCTGATAAAGTAGAAGACCAACCAACAAGCAGTTTATTAAAGGAAACTACCTTAGATGACGTGAAACCTGATAAATCAGAAGCCGAAGTAAGAATTCCAAAGGAAGAAACTATCTTAGATAACGTGAAACCTGATAAATCAGAAGCCGAAGTAATAATTCCAAAGGAAGAAACTATCTCAGATGACGTAAAAGCTGATAAAGTAGAAGACCAACCAACAAGCAGTTTATTAAAGGAAACTACCTTAGATGACGTGAAACCTGATAAATCAGAAGCCGAAGTAATAATTCCAAAGGAAGAAACTATCTCAGATGACGTAAAAGCTGATAAAGTAGAAGACCAACCAACAAGTAGTTTATTAAAGGAAACTATCTCAGATGACGTAAAAGCTGATAAAGTAGAAGACCAACCAACAAGCAGTTTATTAAAGGAAACTACCTTAGATGACGTGAAACCTGATAAATCAGAAGCCGAAGTAAGAATTCCAAAGGAAGAAACTATCTCAGATGACGTAAAAGCTGACAAAGTAGAAGACTATTTAACAAGTAGTTATTCAGAGAAAACAACCCCAAGTGACTTAAAAAATGACAAAACAGAAGATAGAAAAAAAGATGATACATCAGAGGAAACACCAAGTGAAGAATTACAAGATGATATAAAAAAAAATAAATCAACTTATAATAAGTTAAAGGAAGCTATTCCTAATTGGTTTAGAGCTCATTTTAAAAAAGATAAATCAGCAGATAATAAAACAGAGGAAACCATGGATGAAAAAGGAACATCTAATAAAAAAAGAGATAGACCAAGAAATTATCCATTCAAACATAGTGTCCCTAGTGGACAATTAGGAAATAAAAATAATGACGAATCAAAAGATTATCCATTTTATAACAAGCCTTCTAATGGAAAACTGGGGAATAAAAAAAGTGATAAATCAAAGGATTTTACCTTAAAAAATACTCCTAGAAGTGAATTAAAAGAAAAAGGAAATACAGAAAAATCAAAAGATAATCATATTGAAAATGAAGTTCCTAGTGGATTAGTAGGTAATCAAAAAGTTTTACAAACAAAAAAAGCTGTAATCCTTGATGATGACCAAGAATACGAGGTTCAATATCGTAAATGGACAGATGGTAACAAAAAATACAAAACTAAAATTTTCCGATTGAAAAAAGCAAATGATGTAAATGAGGATAAAATAATTTATGGAATAAATGATAAGTTAACTCGTGATATACAAGAAATGGAAGACTATGCAAAAAAATCAAATCACATGGCAAACCAAGCCCCTGACCTAAGAGAATATAATAAAAGAAACATATCAAAAGATTATCAGTTGCAAAACCAAAAACCCGAACAAAAAAAATATAATGCAAGTAACATATCAAAAGAATATCAATTAGAACATGCACCCCCTAATACGTTAAAAGAATATGAAACAAAAGATGAATCAAGAAACTACGGATTAAAAGGTAATACAGATACAGAATCAAATGAAAATGAAGCCAAAGAAAAACCAAATATTCATGCGTCACTAGGAAATTTAAGCACAATATCAGAAGGAGCACAAAGCACTTTGACAATAGGATCATTAAATAGTTTAACAGGACTAAATGAAAATACTGATTTAAATAAAAACAATAAAAAAGTATCATTTAGTAAATTTGGTTTAATGGGAAACATCTCGGATGATTTAGATGAATATGAAAGATTAATACATACAGTATTTTGTTCTTACAAGGAAAACGATTTTGGTGAATTACAAGAATATGTAGAAGCACATGATACTAAACATTATAAATTAAAAGCAGATATGAAAGAAGGAAAGAAGGAATTTGATGAATCTTTTGAAAAATCAACTTACGGATTTAGAGAAAAGCTTCCAGTTAAAAATGAAAAATTATTAGAAATTGAGGAATCATTACATCGTGTACCAATAAGTGATAAGACAAATCATGATAAACCAGAAGCACCTGTATCAAATAAAGTGTCAGAAACCTATAGATCATTAGATGAACCTCCTGTTGGTTCAGGTGACAACACATATAACGCTATGCCTTATGTTGAAAAAAAAAAAAAAAAAAAAAAAATTTTCAGTTTTAAAAAAAAAAAATAAGAAGAATACGAAAACAGGTAAAAGTAGTGAATGAACAAAAGAAGAAGAATCAATGCAATACAGGAGAAAATGTTCTTGTTTTTGTTTTTATTTTACGAGCATATAGTAATCGTATTGTTAAAAAATTAATTAGTTAATAATGAATGTATATAGAACCATATATGTAATTAACCGAATCGTGTAGAATATATAAAATATAAACTAACATCAAGAAAATTATACAAAAAAACTGAAAAAACGTGAAGAATATAACAGGAATAAACAAAATAGTAAATCAAAGTTTGTAGCATTTACCTAGAAAATTTGAAATATTGTTCCTGATCTTAATTGCTCTTGCTGCATTATTATTTTTTCTTATAATTTTATTGTTTCTGTTGTAAAATCTGCGTAACTCACGTCTCATTTTTTGTTAGGCATATGAACAAAATATAATAATTAATTATAATAAATTATTATATGTTTTGTTAATAATAAAATATTTGTTTTAAGCAAAAAAAAAAAAAAAAAAAATGCTATGCTTTTTTTCTGATAACGTTGTGTATTTTGTTTTATTTAACGAGTTAGCAATTTGTCATTATGAATCATTTAATTAAATGTAACACTAATTAAAAAATAATATATTATTATCTTATAAATAAATAAATATATATATATATATAATTTGTCTTTTTATTCAGAAAACTTAGCACTTTTTTTTTTTTTTTTTTTTTTTTTTTTGTAGATAAAATATATTTTTATATATATTAACCTTTTATGACAAATTTATATATATATTAATACGTTTAAATATTTTTTTTTGTTTTATATCTATATATTTGTACTAATTTGTTTAAATTACATTTAACTGTATATCCAAATATTTAGAGAACTCAATTTTAATTAACATATTCGTTTTTGTTTGTAAAATTATACTTACAGTGTTAATCTGTGAAAAGATGTTAATAAGATTACAATGAAATTCATAACCAAAGATATAATTTTAAAGATAAAAAAATATGGTCTTCAATTATATTACATTATTACAAATTCTTCCGTTAATTTTTAGTTAAGCACTTTCTGCTATTTGTTTTTTTCTCAATTTTATATATGATCCATAATATATTAGTAAGAACAAAGGAATTTTTTTTTTTCATTTATATTTTTTTATATATTTATAAACATCTGTTGTTAAGTTTCATTAAACGTTATTAGAATTTTATTAAAAAATATATTATCAAAAAAACATTACGGCAAAATATATTTTAATTATATATCCTTCATTAAATCGAAAGAAATTATAACAGTGTAAAAAGGATATCAAATTTTTAATTGTGTTGGAAATAGCACATAATTATTTCTTTTAATGAAGTTTTATTATCAGCAGAATAAATAAAACTTATTGATGGCTATTTTATTTATTAATGCTTCATGTACAATGTTAACATTCTTAAATATGACAAATAAATATATAAATGAAAATGTTTATACAAACTGAGTTAAATATTTTTTTTTTTTTATATCGCTATAAAAATGTTTTACTGTGCTCCAAAATCAATTACATTTTAATAATGGAAACCTATGTAAAAATACACAGTTCTTATTTTACTCTATATAGGAAGGTCAAAAAAAGTTACGATTTTATGAAAAAATTAAATTGTCATTAAGAACTTAAAATTATCTTTAAAAAAATTATTATATATTACCAAAATATACATCAATTACATCGTTTCAGTACATCTTGTGTTTAATTATTCGATTTTATATATCTATATAAGATAATTCCCTCATTAATAAAATTTTTTAATTGTAGAAATATTCTAGGCTTTTATAAAACCATAACTATTCTGGATATATAATTCTTGTTAATTTAAAAAATTTAAACAAGGAATCCAAAAAAGTTCCAACTATAATTCATTCTTGGAATTTATAACTTGTTTTTATTTACTTCATGTATTCCAAAGTTCGGCAAAGCCCCTATTAACCTATCCACATGTATGTGTGTGTAGATTGGTATAAATGTAAAGAACACACCATTAATACTTTTATTATAATAAATAACAACATTTCCTTAGAGATTATTTATTCTTTCCAGTGCTCTTTTTTTTTCCCCCCCCTTTTTTATCAATATATTTCTTCACTCAGTATTTACTTCCATTTATCCATTACAACAAATATAAGAAATTATTTATTTAAATTTTAGACACATCATATATGTTGTTGCCAATATGTATAAATTATTTCGAGAATGCTAGTTCTCTCTTTATATAACTTAAAAATTATTAAACAAATGTTACGTTATCTCTTTTTATTTTTAATAATATTACAGCAATATTTTCCATAGTACAAAAAAAATGTGGAAAATATATACTTGGATAAAAAAACATTTAGGAAGAAATACAAAACATATTATTATATACATGTTAAAAAAGAAAAACTTCTTTATAAGTGTAATAATGATTATAATATGACGACAAGAATAATTCGTAGAAAAATAATAGATAACATATAAGTATTATAGGGAAAAAGATAAAATATTTGCTGATGGTAATAGTAACACAAATGATATATGGAAATTTCACGATAAATAAATAAGACAATTATACTATAAAATAAATACTACTCAATCATTAATAGGAAATTCCCGAAGAAGCATCCTTTTGCCATAAGTTGTACAAATTCAAGGTTTTGTATATTTATAATCGTGTTGTTCACAGGTGTTTGAGGGTATATAAAGAAATATACTAAAATTGAACAAATATACAATCAAATATATTAACCATATGAAAAAGAGATACCAGTAAAAATGAGCAAATACTAAGGGTTACCAATATATAAAATACATATATAAATATATAATATTTATATAATGTTTTATTACCACAAGATTATAATTTTCTAACAAAATTATTATCATATATGTAAAGTTGCACAATTTCCGAACATATATAATTCAATTTACTTTTTATTGTAACTGTTTGCTTTATTACTTTCTATTTATTTCTTCTTTTTTTTTTTTTTAAGTTTAAGAAAAAATCTCTTGGGAAAATAAATTCACAAAAATAATATGAAAATTAAGAACAAATAATAATTACATTTACATTAATGATTATAAAAAAACAATTTAAAATATTAAAATTAAATAAAAATAGAAGAATTAACTTGTACAACAATGATCCATTAAGTTAATGTAACACAGTAATAATTATATTTTCATTTTAAATTATTGTGTAATAGTATGCACAATTTTAATTTAATAATTTTAAGTAAAAATAAATAATAAATAATATATATTATTACTACTCTCAACTCAAATGAAAAAAAAACAAAAAATATTATGGAAATAATTATTATACATAAAGCAAAAATTAATTTTTTAATATTTTAAAAATATGTTCCATACTGTTTTTACGTCATTTTCGTACGTCCATGGGTAATTTTAATTAACGTTCCGGAGGTTAGTCCATTTTTTGTGAATATACCATTAGGTTTTTTCGTAAGTTTATCACAGATTGTCGAATGTTGTATAATGCAAAAGTACATAAATCATCTAGTTGTCTTTGATCATAATTATTAATGTCTAAATTTTTGCATCTAAATTGTTCTTCTACAAATGCTCTTACTTCATCCAAGGATGGAGATAATTTCTTCACATTACATATTTCTTTATAAATCTTCTTCTTTGCTTCATATATACCACATTTAATTGTATTATTCAATATAGTATCTGTCTCATCACCTAAATCTTGCCATAGAGATTTTTTTTTTCTTCTAAAATAATTATATCCAAGTGCACTTAAGGTTATTCCAAGTGTTGCTGCCACTATACCTACAATTCCATAAATTTCCTTTTTTTCCCTCTTTTCATTTAAATTTTTAAAAGGGGAATTTTTGAATATTAAATTACTTTTATTTCTTCTCTCATGGCATAAATATGATTCTAATAAAATAAGAACAAGTAAAAAATGGATAAAATAAAATACTTTTGTTACTCTCATTTACAATAAAAATTTTATGCAATAATGGTCTAATGTGCAAAATAAAAAACCCATATATACAACCCCGGGTATTTATTATATATATAAAAAAAAAAAAAAAATTTCCTGCCTGGGGAAACATCTGTATAATTTTTATAAGGTTCAAATATTAAAAAATAAATTCGTTATTTCTATTCCATTTGGTATTTTGTAGTAAACATTTTTCCATTTTTTTTTTTTTTTTTATTATTATTATTTTATTTCATTCAATTTAATAATTTTCATATTTTACATGCATATTTTTCTAGTAAAGAAAAATACCCTTAATCTTTTATAATGAGTCTCAAATGTATTTTATATGCATTTATATAATAAACGCGCATTCTAACATGTTTAATGCTATAATTCTAATTTTTATGCATTGCTACTACTGAATTTACTAATAAAATGCATAGAAACTCATACGCATAAAACTTTGTTTATGTGTCTATCATTATATGGCGAATGGAGACCTCTCTCAAATACTTACATTTTACTCAGATAAAAACTAATTTAAGTGGTCTAAAAAAAAATTTTTTTTTTACATGCAAAAATAAGAGATTGCAAAGATGAATAAAAAACAATTTTTACGCAAAAAAAAATAAAAAATATATATAAAAAAATTAATTATAATAATCAACGTAAAACAAAAAAAAACAAAAATATACACAATACATATGTATATATGTACAACCATTTCTAGGCTTCCTTTTGAAAGAATAAAATATTAATTCAACAGAATAATATGTAATAAATTTATAAAACGAATCATAAAATTAAAAAATAAGAAAATAATATTACATGCATAAAAAGAAGATTTTTTACATTTCACTATTTATAGAGAACAAATGAATATTTAAGGGAAAAAATGTCTTATTTATATTTTATTCTTGACGTATTGTTGGAACAAATTGTATTGTTTAGTAAATTTCATCACAAAAGTAAAAATTAGAAAGGGAAAAATACTTAATTATAACTTTTTCTTTTGCTTTATTAGACGCTGGATCCTGATATAACCTTTTGTAACAGATGTTTTTATAAAATTTTTTTCTTCATTTAATAATCAGAGATGTACATATTTTGACATACATACCTTATAACAACGCAACACTAGATGTGAAAATTTGCAGTTTTTAACTTATATGCAACTTTACCCTTTATTTGTTGTATTTATAGCAACTTAAAAAGCAATTCTTCAAAAATATGTCTTCAAACGTATTTTATATAATTCCAGAAATCAGATAACAAAATTAAGAAAAAAATTCGCTTTTGTTTATGGAATATTCAGTAATATTATTCAATTTTGCTTGTATAAATAGGAATTCATGCTTTTTTTTCTGTTTTTTCCATCATTTAAAATTTTTTTTATTCTTGAACTTACTATAATTTAATAAATATTAATGGGTTCACAAATAACAATTCAATATTCTTTAATAAAAAAAATAAAATTTACGGCGAGCTAAAGAAAATAATTTCATGTCTTCAATAATTTCACTCTATTACAAAAATACGCCAATTTTTATGACATAACCATAATGAATGAACTTGTATCTCAACTTTATAAAACTTTTAACTTAATAAAAGGAAAAAGTTTAAAAAAAAAGCATATATATATAAATATATACCTACTTTTATATACATACATACGTGTTTGGTTTCTAATTTATGACACAAACTAGCAGCTCGTATACATTATCTACAAATTTACTTTTTGCCATTCTTGTAAAATTTCATAACATTTTTATTTATAAATATGAATATTCATCCAATTTTTAAGGATTATTCTTTCCTTGTTAAACATCTTATATAATGTCAAATAAACCTTTTATGAAAACACATCCAAAACACACTATTATGATGTTTTGTTCCTTAATAAAGTTCTTTATTAAAGCATGAAAAGCTAATATATTTGAATAAATACTTACCTCGAAAATCAGATATATGTAAGTGCACATGTTTAAGTATATACTCACATATATATGGGGATGCAAAAACACCATAATAACCCATATCAGGTACATGTTCTAAGATACCAAAACAAGGAACTGTGAATCTACTAATACCTCGAACTGTCCAACTATCAAAGATTAACAAAATTAATAAGGCTTTAAAAAAAAACTTTTGTAGAGTATATATTTTTATTCATATATAAAATTTTTCATCCAATCACGAAAAATAAGAACAAATAAGCTTATTTTTTCTTAAATTTTGGATAGAATATATTTTTTTCTTCACAAATGGAAATATAATACATAGAGTAAATATTATTATTTACACATGATTTTTAAAGCGGATACACACTGTAAAATGATGTTTATAATTTTAAAAATAAAAGTACAAAGCATTATTAACTATAATAGTTCTTATTCTTTCAAATATATAACATTATATTTAACATATTGAAAACTCTATTATTTTACATGATTAATCTTTATAGTTGCTTGTGATGCTAATAAAGGTATGAAATCTAACATATATGCTTTTATTTAGCACCCAACATATTTATTGAACCGTGTAGATTTCAATTTTTTCACTCTTAAGAATTTCATATGACATGTTATTAATATTCTAATAATTATACAATCCGATAAAACAAAAACATATTATAAAAAGCAAAAATTTATATATGTAGTAAATGTAGAGTACAAATTAAATAAATAATAATCAATAAAGATATTAACATTTATTTACTTATTGTCATATTATCAAACATGCCAAAACTGTGTATACCTATATATATATGTATAGAAGTATATATACTACCACAGAAACATAGATTAATATGAAAATTATTAATATTTCTTAAATATCACAAAAGGGTTACATGTTAATTTAAATATCTGTATAAAACTTAATCATTTATCTTTTAAAAGTCTTTTCTATAATCATATATAAATGATTCATAAAGATTAAATTTACTATATATGATTTATATACTAAGCAAAAGTCTATGCGAACGCTGTGAATAATCAAGTATATATATTTTTATTCATCAAATATATTTTTATTTTTATACACGTAAATTATTAATAATTTTTATTATAAAATCGATAAAATATTTTATTAAATATTTATATTTCATAACTTCGTATGCGAATTAATTTAACTACTTAACCAATGTGTCATATTTCATCTTTTAAATAATTTTTGTTTTCATTAATAGCACCTTAGAACAATTATAAAAGTTGCATTTGTGTGTATTCATATGACACTTAAAGAATAGCACTATTTTGTTAAATGAGAACAAAACAGTACTGATACTAGCCATTACTACAGTGGAAAATGAAATAACATTATAAAAACATCTTATCATAAAAAAATGTACATTTCTTTTATTAATTTTCTTTTATGCATATTATATATTTGAACTTTAAATTTATTATTTTTTTTTTTGTAATTTTTAATAATTGTTTGGTTTTGATTCCCTTCACACTTCGCTAAAGATAAAATTATTTTTTTAATATTCTATTTTTTTTTTTTTTTTCATCAGTACTCAAACAAAAATTGCTATTGTTCAATTCACACATTATATATATATATATATATATATATATATATATGTATGTATATATTTATTTATTTAAATATTCTGATATTATATTTTTGCCTTTTAGCTTTTTTAGCATAGTAAGATTCATCGAAATTAAAACAAAAAAAAGAAGAAATAGCTGTGCGTGAATAACGCTTAATTTATAATTAAACATGTCTTTTATACATGCATCAAATTTTTTATTTTTTTTAATATTACAATAATTATTATTATTACTACCTTCAGAATTAATGCTTCTATTAAGTATTTCTTTTATTCTAAATTTTACTTTTGAAACAATATGATAATAAAAACACTGCCAAAACTCACACCGTTTTCAAGGATTATAATTGAAATTATAAATTAAGAATATCTATTTGCTGTTACAGCATATATACATATTTTTGTTTTAAAAAAAATTTTATTAATAATAAAACTTTATATTTACCATAAATAAAGAAAGCAAAAAATACCAATAACAAAACTTCAAAATTTATGTAATAATTATTTGTTATAAAATATTACGTATAATATATCTATGTCAGCATTTTAATATATGATTTTAGATGATTTTAACTTACAAGTAAAAATAATTATATCTAAATTTAATTTTTTTAATATTAAGCAGTTGTAATATGTTTTAGCATTTGATAACTTTATACTCTGAATAATCATAAAACAAAAAAAAAAATAAAAATAATCTTTTAATAGAAAAAAATTTAATTAATACCATTTTAATAGCACAGGACCACGTTTCACCTAAGTACTATATATATATAATATATAAAAAGTATTTGTTATATATATCTTAAACTGTTCTTTCTAAATACCCATTTTACCATTTATTCTCAAAAATTCTAAAAAAACAGTTAATTGTGTTCATTACGCAAAACAAATTTGAATTTAATTTCTGATAAAAATATTTCTTCTATAATACTAAGCTAAAACTGTTATTACAATCTTTTTAGTACACGTTTTTTTCCTCCTATGAAACAAAATATTTAACTAAAAACTGCACAAATAATATATATATATATATCTACATACTATCAACAATTTTTATATAATTAACGTAATAAAAATAATAATACCTTACTAAAATTATTAATATATTTTTTTGGAGGGTTTTATAAAAAGTATACATATACAAAATGTCTGACCCTAATTCTTTGCAATCTAACACTTTACCCGAATTTACTAATCAAATAAATAATTTAGTATCAACTGAAAATGCACAAGCAAACTCTAAGCTTTTATTTGTCCTGGCAACAACTCTTCTGGTTATTTACATAGGTTTAATGATCTCTGTTGTGGTAAGATATAAGATTTTCCATACATAGAATTAAATAATATTTTGATATTTTAATTTCTCTAAATAACTTATTAATTAAAAAAAAATATGTGTATATTTTTATTTTTATTTTAGCTTCCTGTTAAACAAGAAGAAGAATCAAAAAAAAAAGAAGAGAATTCTATATTACAGAAAGATGAAGAATATAATGGACCCTCACAGAACAATGATGAGGAATTAGAAAAAGTACCAGTAAAATGTCAAGAAGAAAATGCAGAGGAAAATGAAGATAGTTATTAATGAGGGTCTCCTATCCGTAAATGGTGAAGATAAGGCTGTTTAATTTGATGAAATATATATTAACCCACGAGTATCAGTTTTTACGCAAACCCTTTCAAATGGTAATATATAAAAGTGATTGTTGCTATTTTGTTTATTTAATTATCCATTAAAATAAACTTATTTGTAAAACTTGTGTACAGTTCTCAGTGTTAATGATTATATCCTAATTGAAAAAGTTGCGAATAAATTATAAATCTTACCCCAAGTCAATTAACATGCTTATTATATTCCATAAGTGTAATTATTGTTATACATTTTTTTAAATTATTAACACATAAACAATATATTCATGAAAAATATTCGGAATGCAAGGTAAAATATTGACGCCTTTTTATATTTTACATAATTTAATATTTAATGTTAGAAAAAACGAATCCTTGTTTTGTGATATTCATTTAAATGGTTTAAATTTTATGATATATTCTTAATTTTTTTCAAAAAATATTTTTAACAATTTCGTTTACATAAATCCTTTACATTTCCCCCTTTTTTATATGAAACAAGCTTAATATTATTAATAAATATTTGAACTTGTAAACACTAATTCTTTAATTATTGTGTATCCCAGGTGTTCAGTTATAATTCCATTACATTTGCAAGAAAACTTCTAAATAATTTGCTTATTTTTTTATTTTCCGGGAACGTTATTTCTTATAACAAAGCTGCTTTTTTTAAAAACTTTATTTTAAAATTCATTCATTTAACAAAACATTATATAACTTACACCATGAAATTTTCCAGTTTCCAATTAACTTATATTTTTTTATGACTTTTCTTACATTAACTGTAATTTTGTTATATATAAAATTATCGAAATGTTGAAGTCAAAATTTTTACCCATACATAATGTTTTCCATTAATTTTACTTAAATGAAAAAAGAGCTATTCAAAAATTTTTAATGTTTCAAAAATGTTATACCTGCCCCTCTGATATTAAATATTTTAATACAACACTAGTATAATTTTAACCCTTAAAAAGGAAACAGTTCACGTTATATATTTCACATAATAACGTCCAGTTTTTATTATTCATTCTTCTGTAGTTAAAATAATATTAATTTTCGTGAATGTATTAAATATATCACCATATTCATGAGAAAAATTCTTTTTAAGAATTGCATTATCGCCTTGCTCTTATGTGTAAAGATAAGCATAACAAAGGAGTGTATGTTTATTTCTTTCAATTTATGTTATTTTTGAAATCCTTCATAATATGTTATTTCATTTTCCGCTTTTATTATATCCTTTTTTATTTATTTCTCTACCGAATAAAAATGTTTCCATTCTTTTTTCATTTATATATTTTTATTACAAACATAGTGAAAATTTTTACCCTCAATTTTTTTGAAGGTTTTCATTGGTTAAACAATTTATTTCACTCACCTTATACACTATTTATCTTGCGTATTTTAAATTTTTTAATGAAACGGTCTTCGTTGCTCATAAAATCTTTTGTAGTTCTTTTCTAAGTCTACTTAAAAATTTGCTTTAAAAAATCATCATTTTGCTTTATAATAAGTAAAAAAATTGTTAAAAATATTTTTTTTATATGTTTTTTAAAAATATATATAAAAAATAAATATAAATTTTTATCGCAATCTTTAAAATGTTTACATCCAAATTTTTTTTTTCATGATATATCGTTTGCTTTATATATATATATATATGTTTACATGTGCATAAACGGGACTATGATAACACAATAATCATACAATTTACGTTAACCTTAAAAAATTTACTCAATATTACAATTTTTCTTTTATTTTTTTGTAGCTTCTTAAACCTGCGGAATATATACAATAAAAATGTAGACAGTATAGCTCATTAACGTACCTCTAAAATTTATATATATATATATATATATTTTTTAATAATAGAAACTACAGAATTTTATTTATCATACTATATAATAATGTTACATTGTATTAATGCACTATTTAGATTTCATAAATATAGGTAAAAAATAAATTTTAGTTTGAACTTCTGTTTGTAAAATGTTACTTTTTCAATGAAGGTATTCATATATTATGATTAATTAAATCACATACATATGTGAATTAATATATCATCTTTATTATACACGTAAAAATAAAGTATTACTTCTAAAATACTCACAAAAATATATAAAAATAAAACTTTATAAATACTAAATACAGAAAACATACATTCCCCACATTCGAAATGACATTCTTGGAAAAAACTTTTAAATAACTTTTTATTATATTACATTTTATTCTAACTATAACAGAATACTCTTATCACATGTATTTTATTCCTTAAAAGAATTATATAAATGCTTATTGTTATATTATGATATATTTGTGAACTACTTAAAGATCCAACAAAAGATGTAAAATTTAAATTATACAATTAAAGACGGAAAATTCTAACAGGGAAAATTTTTAAAAAGCTAAGAAATCGGTAAAGGAACAAATTATAAAAAAGGGAAAAAATAAAAAAATGTTACTTTAATTGTCTTTACAAATATAAAAAAAGATAAAAAATAATTTCATTATATTTCTACGGATTGCGATTAAAAAAAATTACAAAACATAATTTAAAATAAACATAATATAAATGATATACACAGTATATACTTCTTCTATTCTTATTTTTTGTATAAATCCTGAAATATGTCTGTATAGTACTTTTATTCAAGCATTTCTTCGGCAGTCTTTAATATATTTTCAGAGTCTAGTAATATACCCTTATATATAGGTAATTGGACTTCTTCGTAATTACCTAAAATTCCATGGCATAGATCTCTATTTAAAAGGAGTTTAACCATATTAAAGATAACAGTAATAATGTGAAGTCTTATAAGTATAAAATTTAAAATTGGTTCTATATCATCATACGATTTCATACGTGGTAAATATTGATCAACACTGTTATAAAGTTTACAGAATATTTTATAAAACTCTGAGTTATGCTGCAAAAATTCTATGAAAACAACATTTTCATTCAAGATACTTGAAACACCAAAAAATTCAACATAATTTAATATCTCATTATTCTTATATTTACTAAATAATGGTTTAATTAAGTGTAAACAATAACTTAGGGAATAATGCATAGTTGTAAAGATAATTTCATCCCTTTCTAATTTTTCTTTGTTTAAAGGAAACAAAGAATGAATTTGTTTTAAATCATCCACAATATGAGATTTTTTAATATTTAAAGAGAATATAATTATATTCATATATGTAATGTCCATATTTAAGTTAAAAATAATTTTTCTTAAACAATTTAGTTGTTCCTCTGTAACTTCCATAAGTTCTTTACTCTTTTTAAAATCATCTAAAATAGATTTAAGTTTATTATTATTTTCTTTTATTGAAAAAAATTTTGATTCATAAAAATTGAAAATATCATTTTCTTCATTATTTGAATATAATCCATAACTATAGGAAGCAACCGTTTCTAAATTTAAATCTGAAAATTGTGATTTAAGAAAGCTCAAAATATTACTATTGCATACAATAAAATTAATATTTCGAACTTTATAAAAAAAGAGAATTTTTTCAATAGTTAAATTACCCACTTTTACTTCTTTTAAAATATTACTTAATGGAATATGGATGAAATCATCAAAGAATAAAGTGCCACATAATTCTTCTTTGCTCACATTTTTTAAATTTTTCAGACTAACTCCAAAAGGTTTATCAATATTTTCAAAATCAATTTTTTTACCCTTGTATATTGGATATTCCCTGTTCAATTTAGAAATATTTTCTTCACCACTTATACCTACGTTAAAATATCGAACTATTAATGTAAAGTCCAAATCATAATTCATTGCGGTACTTTCTGTAATTATTCGTTGAAACTCTTCTCCATCTTCATCATTTATTTTGATATCTTGTACATATGACAAATATTTTGTCATCATTGTAATACCATAAGCTTCACTCTCAGGTGTTTTTATTTCTTCTTTCCTCCCTATGCTTTCTTGAAGCTTTTTCTGATGTCTTCTTTTACTTTTTACTTCTATTTCTTTTTCTCTGATTTTTCTGCGTGTGCTATATGGTAAACAATCAGAATCATTTTTATCAATTTCTTCAACTTCTTCTAAGTCCTCAAATTCTACGTATGTATCACTTTCTACGTATCCACCTACTGCCCCCAAATTCTCCATTTCTTCATCCTCATAACCTTCTATATATCCCTTCGATGTTCCTAATTCCTCCAATTCTACTTCTTCATCTCTTCCTGTATATTCCTCCACTGCTTCAGTTTCCTTAAGTTCATCATCTTTTTCCATCCCTTCATATTCCACTTTTCCTTGTTCAACATCTATAGACAAAACCCTTAAAACATTTGTAAGTGTTTCTTCATTATAATCATTTTCCTCATCATCTGATTTTAACTCAGGTTCTAATTGTTTTTCCGCTAAAAATATCTTTTTTATACTTTTGTTTATTTTGCAATATTTATAAATACATAATAAGGCTATTGTTAGCTTGTATAAATATCTCATTTTTTAAAATTATAGGAAAATTAAATAATATTTTAATATTAATAACAACTTAAATATTACAATTAGGTAATTTTTCTAAGTATTATATATGTTATATATCTAAATAAATATTTAGTTCTTAGCAGTGAAATAAGATTAGTAGAAGCGGAAGCGAATAATTAGTACATAAAAAATGAAAGTCAATAATTTTCCAGAAAAAAATAATAGGTTAAAAAAATGGGTATAATTTATGGTAAATATATAAGATCTTTAATAAAATTACACCATATATATGTACTTTTTTTTTTTTTTTTTTTTTGTAGAACTATTCTAACAGAACGTTTTAATGTGTCATAATTATATATATATATATAACTTTCCTTTTGCACATTGGAGGCTTCAATATTTTTTGATATACACAATATAACCCTATTTAATTCTTTTTATCTGTAATTTAACCTTTTTTTTTTTATAATTTTAAAAATTTTTAATTTTTTTTAAAAATAAACTACTCATTTTAATAAATTGTTATATTTTGTAGTTGTTTGCTAGTAATTGATTTAAACTGTCACAAAAAGTTAAAATATATTACAAAAAAAAAAAAAAATATATATTTATATATATATATATATATATCATTTATTTAAGTTCTTTAATACTGTATCAAATTAAATACGTCTGATAAGTGTTTTTCTATGTGGTTATTATTTGTAGGTCATTTTAAAAAATACACTCAGCAATATGAAGTCCTTTAAATTATGCGCAACTAAATAGATTTCTTGAAGCATGTAAGAATAAAATAACCTTAAGGACGATGTGTATAATATACATCATTTAAAACATGTTATGCTTTTTTATTTATTTTATTTTTCTATAACATAATTATGTTAATACTTCTATTAAAGTTATAATTACATAGTGACTTAAGTTTGAAAAAAAAAAAAAAAAAAAAATTATATATATAATACGGTAGAATATGTATCATTAAACTATACATAAATTAAATATACATTTAAATTATATTAACATATGCATCCATATATTCAAAAATTAAATTCAATTGTTCTACACATAGAAGAATTAATTTTCGCAGGCCTTCACAAATGTGGCATTAAATAGACATCTATGCCTAATTTATAATATTTTTCATTAAGAAAAAAATTTAAATAATACGTAAAAATCATTTTCTTTTTTTAGTGGAACTTGTATTAATGTATTCATTTCTGTTATTTACAATGTTTTTAAATAAACAATAATGCAGTAAATATATCTTTGTATTTCCTCCAGAATAGTTCTTATATAGAAAAAAAAAAAAAAAAAAAAAAACACTATTTAATCTACATATAATTTTTTCCACTATACAATAGAAGATTATTCTCCAACTAAAAATTAAATAATTTGTATGATATGAACCATCAACAAAAATATTTTTAATTTTATAATTTATAAATATTAACGTTTTTTTTAATACCTAATTTATGTTCCCATACAATTTCAATTTTTCTAATTTTAATATGAACTAAAATTGAAGAAAAAAAATTATTAATATTATACTTTTTTATGATATATGAAATTATAATGTTTATTTATTTTATTAGATTCCGAATAAAATGTGATATTTTTTTTTTTTTTTTTTTACAAGAAACAAAGAGAAAATATATGTATATTCCTTCACATAAAATGCCAGATGAAAAATATTTGACTATATTTTACTAGAAAAAAAGTTAACTACTAAATATAGAGATAAAATAATGTTTCATCTTATCAATATTTATATTGTTATAAAAATAAATGCGCCTTGTAATATATATTTTCCTTAATAATAATTATTTATTTGTAGAAACTATTATTTTAGATGTGCATATTATTTTCAGTATGTGCAGCAATATGTGAGAGGGAGAAACAAGACACTTGATAATATATACTAATTATATAAAATTTTAATCTATTATTTTTAAATATTCATAATCATTTTATAACTAATGCTAAGATCAAATAATAAAATATAAAAAATAAAAGTAAATAAATGAAAACATATTTTCGAAAATATTACTCAAAGTAACTAAAAATTCCAACTATTTAATTCTCAAGAACAAGTATTGTCACTCTTTTGCAAAAACTGAATTAAAAAAACAAAGGTATTAATGTTACACAATTGTAAAGCATAAAAAATTTTATTCATAAAAGGAAAAATAAAAACAGTATTACATAAATAAGTTCATCGATCACAGTTTTGTTTTTCATCCGTGAAAAATTTGTGAGTTCTTTAGTGTTATAATGAATTGACAGAATAAATTGAACTAGTGGTTCGTTAAATTATTTATTCATTCAAAGAAATGAATAATTTTGCATAACTTAATAGTCTAATAACTTATTATTTTTGCATTTTTTAAAATTATATGTATATATTTATCTGTCACAGAATAAATCACTAATATGATATTTCTATAAAATTCTGGTGCTGCTTAGACAGATTACACAGCTTAGATATATTTTCTCTTCGTTCTATCTAAATATATGTTATATTCCTAAAAAAAAATTATTAAAAGAAATATGAATCAAGTTTTCCTTATATGACTATTTTATTGACTAGATTCTATCCATTCAATAATATTATATTTATGCATACATTTTTTTTAATGGAGTTCATATGAATGATACCATTAAAAATCAAGTAAACATAATTACACACATATTAATACATTTCCTCTCATTATAAATTTTATGAGATATTTAAAATATACTAATAGATATACTCATTTTTTTATATAATAAATAAGTTTTTACGATAAGAAAATATTTTATATTTTCATTTAAGTAAATGCATAACATATATTATTTGTTTTTTCTTTTTATTCTTTACAAATGTCCATAAAAAAATGTTATGTAAAATAATTTTATTATATATATGTCTATTATTAGGGTAAAATTGTTCCTTAAGAAATAGAAAAGAAAGAAATAATATATTTCCTTTTCTATTTTATGCTAAATATTTTGAATTAATCCCGTTTTGTAAAAAGTCCTTTAAGAGATTCTTTTAATGAAAAAATTAATTTATTTTTTATTTTGTAAAAACGAATTAATATTTAAATATTGAAAAATTATTTTTTTAAAATGTATTAACGTATAATCTAAAATAAAAGAAATTTGTAATACTTAAGGACAATTCAAAATAGAGAAATCTTTATGTAAAATTATAATTAAAACACTTACGTTAAGAATGAATATTATCACTATACAAGGCTAATATAAAAAAATTTTTATATATTGGAGATTATATAATACTAATATAAAAAATATTTCATTCTCATTTTATTTTTTATTTTTGTTCATGTTACATTATTAAAATTAAAATATTGAATAGTAATAATTGTCCATATTAATAATCTTCGAATATAAAAAATAATTGTTCCCCATTAATAAAAAAGAATTACATAGAATAATTTATAACACATTTTACATTAATCTAAATGTATTTCTCTCAAAATATCGGGACCCCTACCACTATTATCTTTACTTCTATGTTTTGTTTGATCATTATTATAACCATCATCATCACTAGTTAAATAAAGCATTTTTCTTGTTTTACTTTTCTTTTTAAGTCTCTCTTTTTCTTCATCGTCTTCTGTATGATGTGCAAGTTCCATTAGTTCGTTTATTGCGTTTTCTAATTCTTTTAAATCCCTTTTCTTCTTTAATTTGGGACAAAACCATGCCATGAAATATTCTCTTTCCTAAATAACGGATTAAATTTTGGAATAATGAATATTTATATGAATAAAATTATTGGTAAATTATTAAATATGAATATAAGGAATATAAATTCTTTAAAATATGGAAAATTTCTTACTAAATTATATATGTATATCAATAAAGCCACTACCACAAAAAGGAATAAGGTAAGTATCGTAATTGCGACAGCGTTATTCTGAAAACTCGAGGAAACTGTTGTATTTGTATTAGTTCCATATGAAGTGTCTAGGCCTAAAGTTGTATTAGAAGTATTATTAGTAATTATATCTCTTATGGTACTCACAGTCGTATTTACTACTCTTTCTAACGAATTTGTAATTGCCCCTGTGGTAACATTTGTAATATCAGTTACTCCTCCTGAAGTTGTAATATTATGTAATTGTGAAGATAATAATGAACTGCTAAAATTAGTTGTACCTTCGCTAAGAAGGGTAGGTACAGCTGTATTATTATCCGTTGCACTTGATAAATCTCGCATCAAGGTAGTTAAGTTCCCACTTAAAAGTGAAGATACAGTTGAATTGGGTTCAGCCATATTCTTCAGTTTTATTCTTAAATTTATATTTAAAAAAATAAAATAAAAAAAAAGGTTTAATGGCGGATATCTGTTAAGTCGTTTTTTTAGTATGTTTTATAATACTATAATAAATTATGGGCAATTTAAATATACGAAACTATTTTAACAAACACAATGAGGCATTAATCCTCGTGGTAAATTATTTAATAAAGACCTTTATTATATAAAATAAAAACTATATCTTCGGAATAAATTTGCTTAAAATACTTTTATCTTGATATCTTTAAGTAGTATTTATCGAACTACTCAAGAAAGAGTAAATCTGAGTGTGTATTTTCAAAATACACAGAACAGGTTGTTAAGTGTTATACCCAGGAGACTTTATTGTTTATTTTTCTATAAAATTACCACATTGATTAAAAAGAAAATGCAATATATAAATAAAAATCGTATAAAAAAACATAAAATTCTTTAAAGAAACATATTAATGTTAAATATTTTATATTACTTAATTTTCGAATCATATATATACGTTAGAAAAGTGCCTCTGAGTAGGCTCTATTAATATATTTATAAAACGAAACTAAAATAATTGCCTTCTATTAAATGTTACAAGCATAATGCATTTAATATAAATTTTAAGTGTTCAAAATATCCTAGTATGAACATAATAATAAAAAAAAAAAAAAAAAAAAAAAGGGCAGGAAACAATATATATTACACCACTTATTTATGCACCCCTTAGAATTTATCTTCTTGAAGTCTTAAATAAGATTGTAATTTTTATTTATAAAAATATTATAATAATGATAGTACAAAAGCATTAAAACAGTGTTACCTAGTTTGTAATATTTATATACATAAACAAATTGATCTTTCCCTTTCGCTGTTCTATCCTTATAATTATTGAAAAATGTTATTAACAATCACAGTGCTTCCTAACCTATAATTTTATTTGATTAATGTGCATTAACATTTGTAAACTCTATTAACATTTAAGATAAATATATATAAATAATGTTTAGTCTTTTAATTTTTAAAATGAAAGAAACATAAAAAATTTTCTTTTTTTATATAATAATATGAGGACAAAAAAAAAAAAAAAAAAATAGAATATATGAATATAGCGTTTGCATACATTTTTTTTCCTTTAATATTTTGCATTTTTACTCTAAAAAATATTCATACTAAGCTAAAATCCACAAATACGTGAATATCAATATATATTTCGTAAAATAATGGTCATTTAAAAATAAAGAAATCATAGAAGCTAAATGTTTCATATAATTAGCTCAATATATATTAATATATATATTGATAATGTGATTTAGACAAATATAAAATTATCAAAGAATAATATAACTGAAAAAATTAATTTTCTCCTTCATTATATTCATTTTTTTACTTTAATATTATTTTTAATCTGTAGCATTTAAATTGTAATATTTAGTATGTACATATATACTTAATTTATTATTATATAATTGTTGTATTCTTTAATGTTTGCTCATTTTTCTTCAATATAATAGAATAGTTCGTTTTTAGATATAATTTAACGCA
This sequence comes from Plasmodium malariae, assembly GCF_900090045.1. Taxonomy (NCBI): domain Eukaryota; phylum Apicomplexa; class Aconoidasida; order Haemosporida; family Plasmodiidae; genus Plasmodium; species Plasmodium malariae. The sequence goes on along the minus strand of NC_041786.1, from coordinate 3,310,684 downwards.
TAAATTAACTCTTTTAAGTGGATTATTTTGTGGGCATAGCCTATTTTTTTTTTAGTAATTTACTCATTAACATCTAGGGTCTTTTAATTAATTATAATTAACTCCATTTCCTATACATAATACATACATATATAAAATTAAGGTGTTTTCTATTAGTATGCAAAATTAACTTCCACATATTATCTAATGAATTATTAATGTTTTTTAGTTTTTTTTCTGAATTTATTTTGTAACCTTTATGCACCCCTTAACATGCAGTGTTAAGATAAAATAAACACTTCATGTTATGTGGAAAAGTACAAATTTTTCGATAATTATGCTTTTTTATAAAATTTATTTCTTCTTATACAACAGTGTAATACATAAAAATTAAAATTTTACATGCAACATCTTAAGATTTTTAATCAAAAAAAAAAAAAAAATTTCGCCAAATTTAATATTAACCATATCCATAATATATTTTTTTATAATAATGTATATATTATAATAAAAGCGCATTTTCATAAACAAATTTTTACTGAAAAAAGTTAATTCATGGCATAATTTTCAAAGATAAATAATTCATTTGTATGAATATATGCATAAAAACATGTCCCTTCTTCTATTTTAGCTAAAAAAAATTAATAAACATTATTATTTTTTTACATTTTTCTTATGAAAATCACCTTTTAACCATATAGTTGCTTAACCATTATATAATTCAAAATTTGATTATTTTTCACATTTTTGTGGTTTTTATCGTAATGGAATAGCCTATTCAAAAATGTAACCCTTTTTATTAACAATTACAGATCATCTACGTTTATTTTATAATGAGTAATATCTCTATACTTCTGCATATTGTCAACTTTGATAAGATATGAAGTTTAATGACAAATTATTTAACACTATTCCAACGAATATGTTATTTCTCTAAAGTTCATTTAATTAATGCTATTTTTGTCCCTTCAATCATGTAAGTGTAACCCCTTTATAGTAAAAACTTCCAGAGGTATTTAAAAATACAAAAAAAGGAAAGGAAAAGAAAATAATATTTATTCATTAGCATGTATTTTTCATCTGTTTCTTAACATTCAACCAGAATAATTATCAACTTCTAAATGTTTAAATGTCACTTCACGTTTCAATGGCTCTATTATGTTACATTGCTACAGAACAGGGTAAAAAGTTTACTAATATTAACACTATGATGCTGAAAAATTAATACAATATAAATTAATAAAATATAGCATGTGATCCTTAATATATTAGGAGAATATGGTATTTCCAGTAAAGTGAAATTTTTACATATTAATTCCTTATGTGTTATTCTTTAAAAAAGCGAAATTACTACAAAAATAGAAGTTAACTGTAATAAGATAATATAAAATAACTTACTTAAAAAACATAACTTTAAAAAAAAGTTTACATAAAAAATAATAAAAATACTTAAAGCATTATTGTAGATAAAACAAATACATAAGGCACGATCACAAACATGCATACCTAAATATAGCATCTGGGATAGGATAAAATGCATTATTAAATTAAATAATTGGTTTTGTTTTAAAATCAAACCAGCTAATACTTTTATCGCACTTTTTTATTTTGGACTTCAAATAATACGGATTACTACTCTCTAAGTTGATATAATTATTATCATGTGTATCATTTTCTTCGCATATATCGTATCCTAATATATTTATAGTATTTCTATTTAAAAACTTTGGTGAGCAGAATGAATTTTTTTGAATATAACTATACTCAAAAATTAAATTTTGTATTTTTTCTTTAAATTCTAAAATATCATCCATAGTTAAATATTCCAAGTAATGATGCAAGTGTGCCTTTCTTTTGAACAATTTATTAAATCTTTCTAATATTTGCAGAAAACTGTTTCTTATTTCACACGAGTTAATCAAACATAATAAACTATACGGCTGATTTAATGGGGATACATTACATAACCCTATTTTTGTAGCATCCTTGTTGTAACGGAGGATATTCAAATTATTTTTTATTAACAATACATTCTTAGTAACATCTGAAATATTGATATTACCCCGAACTAAAAATGCCATGGATAAACTAAGACCATCCTTTGGGTTGGCTATGAGCATTTGATTATTACGATTTAAAACATTTTTGAACAAGTGATCAAAAGTTCTAATATTTTCCGTTTCTACGCAAGGGCTTAGAGAGGACAACATAAAGTTAAAAAAGGGGTATGGAATTAAATTCGTACATATTTCATTTATATCCACATTTAATGAACCCTCAAATCTCATAGAACTAGTTAAGTTTAAAATTACATTAGCTACTATATTATTCATCTTTGAATAATCATTTTTATCATTTTTTTTTTCTTTCAATTTTTTACTATTTAAAATGTCTAGTAATGCATCATTTGAAACAGGTAAAACGCAATTTGAAAATTCATGAATTTTTGTTAAGGCAAAAAAACTGTTATACGGAGATGTAATTACATCGTCACAAGCTGATGGAAATACACAGTTACTAAATTTTATTTGTTTATAATTATCAGATAACATTTCTAAAATATAGGAACCTAAGCCGGATCCAGTTCCACCTCCTAATGATGATGTAATATAAAAAGATTGTAAAGAATCACATTTTTCTACATTTTTTCTAATTATGTTATCTATTAATGTTTCGTACATCTTTCCATAGTACATGTATCCTTGTGACCAATTATTTCCTGCCCCTGAATGTTGCGTAAAAATGTTATTTTCATCAAAATATGGAGAAATGGAACTTTTCATAATTTCATTTGCTACTCCAGTTTCTGTATCTATTAATATGGCTCGGGCTTTTAAACTTTCTTTTTGATTTAAATTAAAATTTTTATACACATTTTCAAAAAAGGAGGATGCAGAATCGTTCATAAAACTGTGCTTTCCTACCAATTCTCTTTTCTCGTTAATTTTTTTATTCAAATGTTCCTTAATTGCTACAGACCAAAACTCATGACCTAATTGATTGCCACATTGTCCAACATGTAAAAATATGATTTCGCGTACCATGGACTCTTATATTGATATAATTACTTTTTCCCCTTCTTTTTCATCAAATTTTTATTTATAAATTTATCTTCTTTTAGCGGATCTGTGTTTAAAAGTGATTTCTTATTTTCTTTATTTTTTTACTCTTATAAACTATTTTATATCTCGTATACGCATGTTTGATTCGTTTTGTTTTTTTTTTTACCCAGTCAACTACCTTACCCTTTTTACATATGCGTTATTTATTCATTCGTATTCTCATGTAATTATGTATGTTTGCTTTTATTCATGTGTCATACATGAAAATATAATTGTTTTCCACTTTTCATGTCCCAATTAACCTCCCCCTTATCTCTTGAGAATAATATGGTGTGTTATTTATTTTGTTAGTAGCATTTAAATGCTTATACTGTTTAATCAAAATTAAAATTTCCCATAACGCATCTATACATGAAGACAAAAATGTTTGCACATTCACCCATTTTTATTTTCATCTTTTTCGAAAGTTCACATATCTCCATAAAAGCTTAAACATAAATATTTATTTAAGAAATTAATATAATTTTGTAGCATATAATTAATAATTACTTAAATTACTTCTTTTCCAACATAAAAAAAATTTAACAAAAACAATATAGAAAATATAATGACGTAATTTCGTGTCTACCAAGGACTGTTTAAAATTAGTAATAAGAAACATAATTAAACTTCTTTTATTTGTATAAAAAAAAAACTTTTTTTAAGAATTCAAACATTCTTTAAATTCAAAAATATGAAAATACATAAAATTTTTATATAAAAGAAATTTTTATTCTCATTTTACTCTACTTTTTTTACCTTAAAAAAGAGAAGCTTATTTACAAAAGAAAGTGGCTTACATTTATATGCTGTAATCAATATATAGTATAAGGTTAACATTAAATAATTTTTAAGATTTAAAATTTAAATGTATTATTACGACAAAAAGACAACAAAATTAAAAAAAATTCCTTGATTCAAACACATAACAATATTAATGGAACTAAAAATGATACCACTTTTTGTGAAATTCGCCTTTTGAAAATTAAGTAAAATTAAAAAATATTATAGAGAACAAATACACATACCTTAAAAAATTAGTAAGTCTCTTAAACATGGTTACACGCAAAATACTTCAAATAGAAAAAAGTAAAAAAATTTATGGACTACTTTAAATCAGATGATGTCTTCACATTTTACTTATCTTTTCTTTTTTTCTAATTCTAATAGGAAAAGAAATTTTATGTAAAAAATCATATTTTTAATATTTATAAGTATTTATTACATAAATAGAATAAACAAAATAAATAATTAACTAGATATTATAAGTTTTATAAAATAAATATAAAAAATTATTATGTAAATAAGGTAATATGCGAATACTGAAGAATTCCATCTTATGTGGAAAGTGGTATCTGCTAGAATATGCAGTGGCACATTAAATTAATTAAGCAAAAAGGACGTTCCTAATGATAATGCATTTAATAACTCCTTAAGTTTGAGATTATAAAGTGTATAATCATAAAAAATATAATATATGGAAAATAATTTTTCTTTGTTCTTATTAAAGTTTCTTGAAAAAGTTCAAAGTAAAATTATGTTAAAAAATATGCATCCGACTACTTTTCGAAACTCTAAAATATGAACTTATTGTATTTTAGCTGATATGTTATAATTCCTACACTGTCCCAGAAAAAAAAAATAAACATATTTAACTTTTATCAGCATTATATATTACAGCAAATTTTTATATTCAACAATTTATAATATTCATTATCATTATTATTTGAATTACTCCGCTACTTTTTTTTTTTTTTTTGTAAATTACATGACTCAGAAAAAAATAGTTAAAAATTAATTACCAATAAAGAATCATTTCCCTCTATTTTGTAAAACATAATTAATCGAAGATTAATCATATTATATAACTATCAAAATAAAAAAAAATTCATAATATTGTAAAATTACATAATATTTTAGTATTATTATTCATTGCACACTTTTATGTTCTAATGAAAATTTCATTTAGAACAAAAAAGTTTACCTTCACATTCTACTTATGTTTTTTTTTGAACAGTTTACAACTTGAATTATGTTGAATATATTATGCATACAATGTTTTAAACGCATGTAAATCTATTAAATTAGAGTGTTCTTATGAACATTTAACAACATTTGCTAAAATATATAAAAAAAACAAATTACAAATTTTTATTTTCTCATCAAATAATGGTTCTCATTTTACGCAAAGTAGAGCAAACAAAATATAGATGTTACAAAGAAAATATTAAAAAAAATTGGCATAAGAATTGAAAAACATCATGGAAAATGAAACTGACAGGATTTATTCTCATTTAAATAATTTTAAAGGTAGTTATCTTTGTTTTTACTTAAATTATTACAATTATATAATATAATTCCACATTTTAAATAAATAAAAAAAAAAATTATAAAATATATTTATGGACTACAAAAAATTATGTTTTACATTGTTAAAAGAATATTTATAATCCTATTTTACAATAAAAACGAAGAAGCTTATACATATTGAGGGATAACCAAAACTTTTATTATTTATTGGGAAATGTATTATATCACGAAAATTTTATGTATTATGTATTCAATTCTTAACTTCTATAAAAAAACGTCGCACGTAACTTTTTATAAATGTTATAATAAATAAAGGTTGTTCTTTATTAATTTACATATAATAAATATTATGTTTTAATCCCCGACGAAGTATGTAAATAGAGTAAATAAAAATTTTAAATGAAAAACAGAAAAATCCTAACAAAACTCTTTTATATACAGAACTGTTTTATTTCGTTTTATTTTATTTTTTTATATTATATGTAATAAAAAATCCTGCACTTTATTTTGCAACTTTTATAATTAAACTATATATACATATAAATATATATATATATATATATTTATATATATATTTTTTTTTTTTTCTTTAAAATAAGTGTTTTTCCTTTTAATACATTTTATATCGTTTTTGCACTTTTACTGAATTTAAGGAACCATACGTGACTTCTTTAAAAATTAAAAAGAATTGTTTTTTCTTATGTAACTTAATATTGAACAAAACTTCAAGTACAGGTTTATCGAAGTGAAATATTATAATTCCTTTAAATTAAAAGGATGTACATATATACATGTATTATATATATTCATGAATAAATTACAAAACAAAACAATATGAACAGATATTTATAAGAAATATTGTAAGTTAATTTATAAAAATAATAAAAAAACAACTTATTTGTTAAAATTTTTTAAAATATAAATAATTTTTATTTTTTCCATATAATTTTATGATGATTTGTTCTCACAATTCTTCTGACTTGATTAAGGCTTCATAATAATGAACATAATAAATATTGAAATAAATATATTGTCAAGATTTACTGAGATGGTTAAATATAAAATATGATCCTAAAGAAGGAAATATATTTTAACATTTTGAATAATATATATTTTGACATGTAATTAACAATAACATGCTTTTAGTTATGAAGTTTAAATTATAGAAAAACGTTCTTGCTATAAAAAAAAATGTTTCATTTATAAAAGATATTACAAACGCATATATATATGTAATATACGTATATGAGTGCACATCGTTACTTATTTTATTTTTTATTTTCATTTTGTTATTTTTTTTTTTGAATTTTTTTTGTGTGTTATAAGTTCAAAATGAGTATAAACAAAATTAAATATGACGAACTAGAGGAACTAAGAAGGAAAAATGAAGTATTAACAAATTTGTTAAATAAACTAATAGCTTTTGACAAAAAAAGGATATTTTTATACCCCGTGAACGTACAGTATGTTCCTGATTATTTGAACATAATAAAGGAACCAATGGATTTTACCACGATGAAACAAAAAATTCAAAATTTTAAATATAACAGCTTTCAACAGTTCGAAAATGATTTTTTTTTAATTATCAACAATTGTTATACTTATAATGATAGAAGTACAATATACCACAAAATAGCAGAAAATGTAGAAAACTACTACAATAAAATTAGCATTAAAATGCATAGGAAATATTTAAATATACATCTCCTATATCATAACGAGGATAAAAATATTGTAAATAATGCTATACTTAACACTGATATAAGTGATGGAAAAAAGGGTACCATAAAAGAAAATAAAAGAAATGTAAAGATAAAGAAACATGGAAAGGTAGGAAGACCATGTAAAGTAAATGTAGATGTTAAAAACAACTTCAATGATAACACAGATATATCTATTAATTCTCTTAATAAGAAAAAAAAAAAAAGTAACAATAAAATATTAGAAAAATCAAATGTAAAAGTGCCTAATATTTCTCGTTGCAATGAATTTGGATCTTTTAACAACCTTATAAATAATAATAATTATAATAATAATAATAATAATAATAATAATAATAAATAATAATAATAATAATAATAATAATAATAATAATAATAATAATAATAATAATAATAATAATTATAATAATTATAATAATAATAATAATAATAATAATAATAATAATAATAATAATAATAATAATAATAATAATAATAATAATGGAAATGATAACACAAGTTCTAGTCTAGAAAATTTGATAGAGCAGGAAAACTTTAGCGCAATCATAGATACTATATTGAATAGTAATGACAAATCAAAGGATATTTTTAATTCATTAATTAAAGTGTTATCTTATAAAAAAGATAACCATCCCAACTTATATAACTATGTAAATATTAGTAAATCATTGTATAATATTTTTTTTCAAAAATCTCTTTTGCCCCAAAAAAAAATTAATGAAGATTGCTTAACAGACATTAATGATAGTTACAAGAAGTTATATGAATATATTAGAAAAAGAAAGAGATGTGATGCAAATGAAAATTTAGACTTATATAATGAAAAATGTAAATTATTAAGTCGAGAGAAACGTAATAATTACTGTTTTAATAATTCGGGGAATACTATTCAACATGATAATTGTGGAAAAATACATAAAAACTGTAATAAAGATAATGCTGGAGGTTGCATTAATTCCTTTTCATTTATTAATAATGACAATATTTTTAGAACAAATAACAACCATTATAATAAATATAATAAAAATATTAATAATGAAATCCTAAAAAAAAGCCAATTTTTTGAAAATCATTCTGGTGGTTCATTAAATAGGGATTTAACTGAAAATGAAGATATTCTTGAAAAAAAAAAAAAAACAATCAAAAGAAGTTACAACATGCAACATTGAAAAGGAGGAATTAACGATGAAACTCTTAAATTATAAAGAGAGCGTGAAAAATTTTATTGGAGAAGAAAATCTTCCCACATTCATTAGCATATTTCCAAATATTTATAACATTTTAGATAACGCAGATTCAAGTAATTTATACTATTCTGCTTTTAATGATTTAAGGATGTTCGGTTTAGATGTAGCAGATTTTGATGATTTTAACAAAAATATTTCTTATGACAAAAATTGTTTACTAGGTGTTGGAAGACATCATATTAAAAACATACTAACATTAGATAAGAATTTGTCCAATATAATGTATAATGATCAAAACGAATCCCAATTTTCTGATAAGTTAAAATCATATTTATTAGGAAATAAAAAATACGGAGAAAATAGCTTCCATTGCAATGATAGAAATAAACATGCAAATATAAACACGCAAAATTACTTTTTAAATAAACAGAATAAAATAGGTAATAATTCTATATTTGAAACGCAAAGTAAACATGAAGATCTGAATAACCAAAACTTTAGATTCATCAATAACTCCGAATTATCCGTTAATAACAGTAATAATATCTCAATGAATTATAATTCATTCGGACATAATACTAAAGGCAGAATTAATGAAAAATTAAGCAAGCCATGTGATCATCTGTATTTTCATCATAATGAATTAAATTCTATATATGTACCAAACTCCATAGGTGAAGATATTTCGAGTGAATCATCATCTGATATGGAGAATTTGAACCTAAGAAAATTTTTAAATACATATAATTTTTTTCATAAAGAATTTTTAAAGAATAAAAAGATTCAGAAGATAGTGAATAATAAGCCAAATGAAACATACACAAATATTTAATGGGCGTACTAGGTCAAATATGTAAATTATTTATTTTATTTTTTTTTAATTTTAGTTGGACAATTTTTTAATACATATATATCCGATATATTTATATTATATTAATCTAAATATATTTATATACAATTGTGTTTGTTTACCTTAAAATGAATAAAATAGTTATTTCTTAAATGAATATAATATACTTTATCATATAACAAAATAATATTTTCAATTCTAATAACAATTAACATATTATTTAACTATTAAGGAAACTATTTTGTTACCTTGTTTTTGTAATTACAAATATTTTTTTTATACTTTTTTTTTATATGTTTCAAAACCTTTATTTTAGAACTGTTCGTAAATTTAATGAAATAGACAACAATTTTTAAAAATACATCTTTTCTCAATAACCGAAAATAAGAGAAGGAAAATTTAAATAACTATTAAAAAATGATACATTCATATATTAATATACATCTGTGTATGCAACTTTTTTTTATATATTTGAAAAAATTTTAATATAAAATGGTTTTTTTATTCGTATTTTATTTTTATGTGTTTCCCTTCATTTCTTAAGTTGCACATACAAAAAAAAAAAAGGAAAAAATAATAATGAATAAATAAATTGTAAATTATTTGGAGGAACAATGTAATTTCAGGTTTCCAATTTTTCTTCAAATAAATTATTATAATTTTTACCCTATGTTTTCTTTTTCTACATTTGAATATTAAGAAATTGTATTATTTTTTGATTACAAAAAATAGTTCGTAGCGCTCCGTATTATTATCTGTGAATATTTTCTTTCATAGTGTGTTTCTATATATTTCTTAATGTTTTCATAACATAAAGAAAATGGTGAAATTAAAATTGAAGAAAAGTGTAAACTACAAAAACTAATTCACATGTTTCTGTAAAAAAATAAAATGTTCACTATATATAGCGAATAAACTGTTCAAAAAGTAAAATGATGTAACAATTTTTTTTTTTTTTTTTTCCATTTAATTTATCAACAAACATAAACATGCAATTGTTAAATTGTATAATTTCAAATTATTCAAGATAAAATATAAACACTGCAGTTTAGTAAATAGTCAGCATAAAAAATAAGGAAATGATTAATTTAAACATGGTGTAAATGTTTCTTTTTTATTTATTCTTCTCTCAACGATAAGCCCTCATTAGAAGAAAAAAACATTAAGTATAAAATATATTTCATGTACGAGATGGGGGGAGAAATGAAGAAAAGGATGACTTATATCTAAATGTAAAAATAAAAATTTTGCTTTATTTTATCATATTTTTTTTTTTTTTTACCTTACTTTTTTTGACACTCGTTTTTTTTACCATTTATTCATTTGTTGGATGAACCTGGTTACACTGAAACTGGCACTCAATTATCTCTTTTTGTTGCACATCTTTTGATTTACGTAAAGATAAACCCTTTAATTCCTTAGAAGTTGTAGGATCATTTTTTTTGCAACAAAGTACACATATTTTATTCTTACACTCTGTATCATTATTATCACACTTTTCATAATCTTTATTTTCTTCCATTGAAACACATTTATTTAAGAACTTTTCAAAAAGTGTTTGCATTTTAGCTGCCAAATGGTCATTCTTTTTACAGTGTTTCTCACACTGTTTTTTCTCATTGATGTCTAATAGTTGTGTATGATGTAAACAACATTCTTCACAGAAATTTGTAATGCATTTAATATGTTTTTCTTTTGTCTCATTTGGATATATATCAGTCTCGCATGAAGACCTCCTATTTAACACATGTATGGCTTCTTCACATGTGCCCCATGCTTTAGATTTAGTTTGAACAAAATTTTCATATAAGTTTGATGCAGCAGATGAAAGAAGTATGGAATCAAATTTTACCTTAATAAAATTGTGAATCTTGAAGCCAACTTGTCCTGGACGAATCATACCTAAATCAACCTTATTTGTATCTAGTACTAATTCATCGTCGTTATTACTTATAATCGCCTTGAACTTTAATTTATCAAAGTGTAAACTGACTTTAATCCATTCATTTTCTGTTATTATATATTTTGATTTTTCTTTATCTTTGAACTCAGATAATACTGTTGGTTCATTGTTCCTATAATTTATAAATCTAAGGTTGTCTTTTGTAATTTCAAGTGCATTAAAATTATGTTCATCTTCAAAGTGAAAAAGTACATATACATATGATTTACTATTATCCGTAATTTTATTATCGTCAGAGAAATTTATATCAAAAGTAAAGTTCCCATCAGAGCACATTCTTTGTTTTAAAAGTGCTATAGTAGTATGCATTTCTACGTTCGAAGCACTATCATCCTTTATATTTTTTGAACATAATAAGTAATTATTATCATCATCCTTTTCAAAGTTCCAATTATAATACATATCGTTAATTACAATATATGGTAATGTTTCATTTATATAAGTTTCCTTATAATAAGGACAATTAGATGTTGTATTCTTGTTATTCCATTTCATTTTTGATAATTCTGTGCATGGGAGGGCTATAATTTCAAGATCATCAAAAAAGGTTCCCTGACCAACTAACTGAGAATATAAGCCAACAGTACCAGATAAAAACCTTTCATCTAAAGAGTTTAATATCTTAATTTCATTTGAATTATGGTCTACTTCATAAATATCAATATTTGCATGCCTTGCCACAATTCTGTATTTATTCCATTGATTATTTATGGAAACATCTCCATGGTTCTCCTTTAAAATGTCTACTTGACCATTTTCTACCTTTGACAATCTTTTTACTCCCTCTTTATCGCATACATCAAATAAATAAAAATTAAAATCATCTTTAGCTCTAAATACTATACCCAAACACCCATTTCCTCTACCCAACATACTTACTTTTATTTCAAAGTCATAAAAATTTAACCCCTTTAATTTAGCATAATATCCTTCACCTATTTCTGTGTTTGATATGCTACTCATTTGACCAATACTATTTTTATGTCCCAGAATATCTGTATCAGCATATCCCCATGTACTAGGCTTATTTTTTATTAATTTTGAATCAAAAACATGGAAATGAGAAGAAAAATTCATAGTTTCATAATTCAACTTGAATGTACCAAAATTATGAGCAACTTTTTGGTCTTTTTTTAATTCATCTAAGTGTTCTTTCAATTTTTCCAAATCATATATATATTTTTCCGATAAATCGTATAAATATAATGCTAAATTTTCTGTCAGATTGTACAAATTTATAGCATCTTCAATCTGCTTTTTTGATAACATATCAGCTGGTTTTAATTCCTTTTTAGACTTTTCTATAACTCTTGTTGTTTCATCTTGAACGATTGAAATTACAGAAGAGTCAACTCCATGAATAGCATCAATATTATTTAATAATTCACCTATTAATTCATGAAATTTTACAATTTCTGTATTTTCTTCTTCATTGTATTTCACCTCATTTTGTTCTCTTATCATATTTTCCTTCTGAACAAAAGATGTTTGTTTGTACTGAAATAAATCCATAGGACAATCATCAGACATACTACTTACTCTTATGGTTCTATGATGAAAAGGACTACTTTCTTGTTTAACCTTTTCTTCTTTTTCATCAGTAATTATATCAAACAATCCATCGGGTTCTTTATTTAATGAAATAGATTCTATATTATTATTTATTGAACCTTCATATCGGTCTAACCCAGATTCAATGGTAATGTTAACTAAGCCTCCTTTATTATCTATTACACCCGAATGAATTGCTGCCCTACAAATAGAGCTATTGTCTGAATATATTCCTTTGCTTCCATATACTGCAGATTTTTGAAATTGTTTATTATCACATCCTATTGGACATAGAACAACTATATTAGTATTTACAATTGAATTGAAATGATCTTCAAGTGCTGTTGTACCACATGTTATGCTCAGATATTGTAATACAGCATCATTTTCCGTTGAATTAGTAGAGCAAACTATTGCAGATATATCTGATGTCTCTAAATTAAAAAATTTGAAAGATCCATCATCATAGGATATCCCAGCAGTTTGTCTAATTTTTGTGCTATCAGGTGATTCAGATGCTTTTAAATAAATTAATGTTGTTAAATCGATATTACCATTCAACAAGTCATGAAACTTTCCACTACAACTACCATGATCACAGGAATAATCATAAGCTAATGGAATATTAATTTTTCCATTTAGCGCGAATCCCATTTTTTTTAATGATAAAATTAAAGCGTTCAACTGACCTTTAGATCTTAATATTAATGGCTCCAAACCAACTTCAGCGCAATGTTGTCTAATATCATCAACTGAATTTATAATATTTGTTATTAAATGATCAGGAGACTTGGGAGGATTTCCATTCCACACATATATAGAAGTACTTGAAGTCATGTCACAATAAACTTTCAATGGCTCAGGTGCACACTTTGGTTTAATCCAATAAAATCCTGACTGTGGAGTTTCTTGAAGATTTTTAATCACTGAACAATCGTTAGCTGGATAGGATGAAGCGTCACCAGGAAGTAACCCTAATCTAAGTATATCGTTATCGTGAATTAAATTTACGGATGTTAATGATGAAAGCTTGTCATTTAACTCATTTACTTTCTCGTTAGATTCTTTTAATTCTTCATCATACCCTTTTTTTTCTTGTAAGCATGTTTCAATATTAGGTAATAATTCTTCTAGCTTAGACAAATTATCACTGATAGAATTTACATTTTTTGATACATCTTCTTCAAGATTAATTAATTTCCTCGTTAAATCTTGATCAAATTCAGTAATATATTCAACGAAATATTTATCTCTGGCGTCGTCTGAATTAGCGGAATCTCTGCAATAGCTTAAAATTGTTTCTAAATTGTTAGCCTGTACTTCTATAGACCTTATTCCATATAAGAATTGATCACCCATTTCTCCATGTTTCGGATGAGGTTTAATCATTGATATTTTAATATACCTTGTTTCTATATTTTTTAAAGTATCTATTGTTACAAAACTAGGATTAGCTAAAGTTTCAACAACTATTTTATAATTTTGATTGTCGGTGCTAACTGCAATACTGTAATGCAAAGGTGGATATTCCCAATAAATTTTTATCCTGGATATCTCTGCAAATTTATTTAAGTCTATGATAAAGTAAACCAAATGCTCATAATTATCTGCAAAAGTTGCCGAAGCCCAATAACTATTCAAGTTTCCATCTACAGTATTATCAGGATTATGATCATCATCTAAGGTGGAATTAGAATCAACAGACACGTCCATATTAAGAAGAATGTCATGAATTCCAGGTACATTTCCGTAAATATTTTTTTGAGAAATACACAAAGGTTCACCACTTTTCTGTAATCGAATCTGTGAATTAGATTCAAATATCCAATTAGATTTTCCATCACCATCTTCCAAAGCTCTTAAACAGTCATATAAAACGATTTTATTAGTTTCTAAATTATCTAAATTAATTACAGATAAACACTTAGGAGGATCACTAAAAGCGCTAATTATTTGATTATTGGAGTTAGTTTTCCATAATTCCCTACCATCTCCGGCTGCTAAAGCGTTAATACAAGAATCTAAAATAACTGAAGTGTTATCATTATTTATTAGTCCTTCCTCTACCTGTAGACACATTTCATGTTCACTTGTAATTCCTGACAATAATAAAAAGTGTGGATTTCCTCCACCAATAATCTTAACTTCTCTTATTCCAAAATATTTGTGAATAGCATTTTTTAGTCCAATTTTTATTGATGTAGCTTCTTCTAATTTTTTAAAAAAGTATATCTCATCAAAAGATGCTTCATTTCCCGAAATTCTTCTATAAGGAATAACGTTCTTATAATTTTCTCCATCAGCAGACACAGACAAGCTTACTAATTCTGGGCTGTATTCCCATGATATTTTCACACCTTTAATAAACCCTTTTGTATTTAAATAACCAGTCCAAGTAATTTCTTCATCCTTTGAATGATTTCCAGAACTGCACCAATAACTAGGGTTTTTCTGTATAGCCCTTTTAGCATCATAAAGTGAACTTCCAGATTCCTCCGATATATATGTAGACGATGCAAAGGAATCAATAAATTTATAGAAATTTGTGGCAGACTCTTGACTTCTTACATAACATTTTAAAATAATGCACCATAATAAGAGAAATAAATAATGCATTTCTATTTACACGAAAAGTTACCAGCAAAAAAAAAAAAAAAAGGAATAATACAAATTAAACACAAAAGTATTATAAATAATTTAATCCAACTTTTTTATCGAATCATGGAAAACCTGAAAATTTACTCAGTTATTGGTAGGGTAAAATATAGTTCACGGAAGTTACTAATTTGTTCAACATAGAAAAAAATAAAAAAACAAAATAAATGAATAATTATAATTTTATTAGAAAGGAATTTTAAAATTAAAAAAGGCAATTAAAAAAATGTACCTGACATATACTATAACATAGACACGTTCCTCTAAAAAAAGAATGACTAAAAAAAAAAAATTAAAACTTTGATGAATCTGACAAATCCTGCGAAAGATGTATATATGTGTGAGTTAGAAAGTGAGCGCATATACATATATGTAATTTAATATCAAATGAAAATATTATTTTTCAAAAAAAAAAAACATCACTTATCAGTACTATTACTAAAAAATAGAAAAATGGAAAAATTTTACAACTTGCGAGAGAACAAAAAGAAGTATAAGTTAACTATAAATTATATACCAATTAAAAACATTTATCATTACACAACACAATTCCTTGTTCTAACTACTTGGTAATTTTTCTTGCTTTTTAAATTGATAAAACCGTTGGCGACAACACGCATACATATATATATATATATATATATATATATATATATATATTACTTTTTAAAAATATTTAATTTCCCCTTAATTATACATTTCTTACTTTTTAATTTATTTAATTATTTTTATTTTTACATGTATGAATATTATTTGTTCTATTTAAATGAAAGAATATATTGTGATATTTTTCCCCAGACAGTTAAATAACATATGTTCACAGAATAATAATTATGACACTTCATAATAATAATATTAAACATTTTAACGTTATTTTTTTAAGTTATGGACAATAAAATAAGATTAAATTAATGAATATTAATGAATAAGCGCATAACTATGAACATGATCTAGTCCACCTTTTAAGACCTCTTTTTTTTTCGTCCCTTTGTGTATGTACACCTTAAAATTAGGCACAGGGGAAAAAAAAAAATTCTTTTTGTGTTAATTCAATTTAGTTTCAAAAAATTAACCTTTTTAAAAAAAAGGAATATAGTGAAAGTTTCCCATATTTTATAGAAAATTAAGTGAAATCAACTGAAATTTTTATTCATACAAGAATTTCATAATCATTCTACCTAAAATAACTGAAGCCGTAAATTCAAGGTAGCTCTCAAAAAAGTGTGAAAAAAATTTATACAAAACAAATAAACATTTAGTATAATATATATAGGTTTCAGAACATGAAAAAAAAAAAAAAAAACTCAAGTCCAAAAAAAAATTTTCAAAAAAAGTATTATAAATAAATACTATATTTTCGAATTATGAAAAGGAAAAAATAAATTAAAACTCTATTATTGTGAACAAGTTCTTAAATATTTGTTTTTAGACAGCCTTATCATTCAGTACATTTACAGTGTATATATATATATATATATATATATATA
This sequence comes from Plasmodium malariae, assembly GCF_900090045.1. Classification (NCBI taxonomy): domain Eukaryota; phylum Apicomplexa; class Aconoidasida; order Haemosporida; family Plasmodiidae; genus Plasmodium; species Plasmodium malariae. The sequence goes on along the minus strand of NC_041786.1, from coordinate 3,293,880 downwards.
TATATTTGTTACATATAAAATATGTACAACGAATCACGATGCAGAAAAAAAGTAAGAATTAATTTGTATTTTTTCTAAAGAATTTACTACATTGAAGAAGCGCAAACTTCTGATATAACGCAAAGAACAATAAAAATAAAAAATAAATATACATAAATTAAATTTTTATAGCTACATTGAGTTATCCAATATTTAAGAAAAAAAAAATAAATAAATAAATATTATAATCCTATATGTATATATTATAACAAAACAAAAATAATAAAAATAAATCTTCAAATATTTTAAAAGGAATAATAAAGAAAATAACTTATCATTTTTAAAGGTTTTCTAAGGAAGAATAGAAAAATCTATAGAACTCGAACAAATATAAGATGTCTATTTTTCATGATATATATATTCACCCTTCATTTTTAGATTAAATATACCATATACAGAATCTGTAATAACTCATTTGTACTTATTGATATCACTTTTGTATTTCTTGAAATATTTAAATAAAAAAATTAACGCCTTCTTAAAAAAAGAGATAATTAAAGTTTTTTATTAATTTTACGTTTTTTCGTTATTATAAAAAATATATAGAATATTTTTATAACAACGTAGGTTAATTATTCCTAATAACGTGCAAAAAAAATTGAGCTTCCTGTGCGCATGCACTTGAGTGATCTTAAAACAGTAGCTTGAAGAAACTCAAGCAACAAATATTTTCTGGTAGCAAATATTCATATCAAAGTTGTAAAAAAATAAATAAATGAAATAAATTAAAATAAAGTAGGGTAAAATAAAGTACAATAGGGTACAATAACGTAAAATAAAAAAGGATAATTTTATTTTAAGCAGAATGAAGCATGGGCATAAATAATTTTAGACAAGATAAAAAACAAGTGTTCAAGGAATTTTTTTATCTTGTTGAATTTTGTTGTAACAAAAAAAATTAATCTTATTTTATAATTAAAAAATTTTTGCTTAATTTTTAAGGTTGTATGTATATATATATTTATATATTTATTTTTTCATTTACTTGTGCCTCTTAATAGTATCGATTACATAAAAATATGTTACTCCATTTGCACAACTTTTTCTTAAGCATGAAAATTCGTTTTACAAGTACACACCACCTAACAAGTTTTTGCACGGAAATGTTGTTTTTTATTTATATAAAATAAAAAAAATAAAAATAATTGATGTGTACAGCGTGTCTAGAATATATTTATTTCATCAGTAAAAATATTAAATCATATTATATGTTATATCCTCAATTGATTAAACACACGTAATAACATGCGTAAATGGGCACATATATGGGTATATTCATTTGTACATGTATATATATATATATGTATATATATATATATATATAGATAGATAGATATATAGATAGATATAGATAGATATAGATAGATACATAGATATATATACTTACACCAATGTAACTAAAAAAAAGGAGTACAGTTGAATGTTAATAAAAAATGAAATATAAAAAAAGCCTCAAAATTTTTAGTCTCTCTTTTTTTATTATATTCTTTGTAATATTCCTAAAAAATATAAAAGCTAGTATACGCATATCAAACTTCACTTATAACAATGGGAGTGCTAACGTTAATGTAGAGTTATTTGAAACTGAGTACATATCTATATTAGATACACGAGGTGATGGTATAAGTGAGAGTGACTTTGAAATTAATGAAGACTATTTAATATCTGATATCAGCGAAACAAATAATTGTAATGTAATTAATAATAATTTAGGGGAAGTAATATCAAAAGAAAAATATCAGAATACGTTCCTATTCGTTCAAAAGCGAGATGCAAAAATATATATTAAGGATAAAAAGAATTCATGGTAATTTCATTATATATAAAGCTTATATATTTTACACAAATGTAGTCAGCAGCATTAATATGTATACGCATATTTATATCTATATATATATGTACCTTCATACATTTCGGTGAAACTTTACAAAAAATTTTCCTTTTTCATTTATGTTTTATATCCAAGGATAAAATTATTTATTCGTTCCCATCGAAAATTCTTAAGTTTGCACATATAAATATTATTTTTTTCAATTTCGGAATTTACTATTTTTTCGTGCTTTTTCTCATATGCTACAATTACTGATTCATTGCTATAAAAGTTAAAACTCTTATCTCTTAGCTTATATACGTATATTTATGCATAAATACGCACGTATATATACATTTGATTTTTCCAAAATTTATTCATTTTTTTTTTTTTTTTTTTTTGATGCTTTTCTATGACATTTATCATCATTTAGTAATTTAAAATAAACAAAATTCTTTTTTACAATGATTATTTTTTCAGTTCGCTTATATCCCCCATTGACAAATCTGTGTATTCCATTCAAAAAATTGAACAAAAAAATGAACTCATTAAAATAGGAGATATACTAAATTGTAACGATAAGAATATTGATAAATTTACCTTTTATTTTAATCTTTTAGAAAATATTGTCATTTCAGAGAACGAAAAATGTGATAAAATAGTAAAATCAGCGTTTGTTAAAAACGCAGAAGTATTCAATTGCACCGGAAATATTGGACGCATAACAAATATTCATGAATTAAATAATGGCACCTATTATATATGTTTCATAAATAATAATTTATCATTAGTACTTAATAGAATCACCATTGATAAAACAATTATACATAATACATTTTACTGTGATTTTGAAAACCCAAATTGTTCAATCCGAATAAGTACCACTTTATTTAATAACATACCAAATATTACGGACGAAACTGTACTGCTTAAACCGAGGTGTAATGACAACACAGTTGTTTCCACTATCAAAAATGATCATAAATTAGATGGTGAATATTACACATTCAATTTTAATAATAATAATACTTATTATCTGGAGGTATGCATAATAGATAATATTCTATATAAAAAAGTGGGTCATATCTTTTTTCTACAGGCATATAAACCCATTACCTGTTTCTTAGGTACACCATGTGTAATTAAACTATATACCTTAAAAGAAAAAATTAGTTATATTATAAATGATATTGAAAGTACAACTTTTTCTTGGTCTGATAATATCTGTGACAAAAAAATCCAAGCCGATAAAGAAATAAATATACACACAAAAGAACAGGATGAACATATATACATTATTAGTGATGAGCCTCTAACAAATGAAAATAATTTGTGTTCAAAGATTTATGGGAGGAAATATCTCCCCTTATTCACTGTAGATTTGGTGAAAAAACCAGAATATAATATATATTATACTATTATTAACAATAAAATTATTAACTATAAATTACACTTTTTTGAATATAACAATTACTTGGGGCCATACTTAAAATATGAATGCTCTCACAACAACAGTGTGAAAGATGAAAACGGCAATTTAAAAGACAATAATGATAACAAATTTATATATAAAAATGAAGAATTAAATTTTGTTCTGGATTATTATGCAATTACTATGAGATTATGTTTGAAACAATTCAACTATTATGACATTGGTTCTGTGAAAATTGAGCGATTACTAAACTTTGAGACAATTTCTCTGCAATCCTTAAATTTTACTGCTTCTGTGTCATTATATAATGAAGATAATAATACTAAAATTTTAAAATTTGCAATAAAAGAAAATGAAAATTGTTACTCAGATAATGGTTTTTTTATCGAATCCAAGGATGATTTATCAAAGAAAATTTCTTACAAAAACATACTTGTAGATCAAGCAACAACCTATAAAGCAACACATATAGAAAATTTAGATAAATTTAGGTATTATGTATGCATGTGTTCTATAGAAGAAAATTGCAAAGAAAATAATAACTTTAGGGATTATTATTCATACACTAACATTTCCATAAATAATGATATAACACCTTTGGAAAAAAAAAAAATGGTATGTAAATTATTTTCTAAGTGTTCATTTACGATAACTTTCCATTCAACGTATGTATCTGACAGATGGGTACCCAAATATGGGAGGTCTTGTAATACAAGTGAATTAGTAAATATCGAAGTTAATTCCAAACTTAATGAAGAACTAAATGATTATACATCAAATAAAAGGGTTGTTGACTTTAATATATACTACCATGCTAAGCAGATGAATATTAGTTTGTTAAATAAAGATATAGTTATTTGTGGAAATTACGGAGAACAAAGTTTTAATTTTTCTATAGAAAATGATTTTTTCTTGGTATATAATAATGTTCCTAATGGAGAACTTGATATTATTAATATAGGACATTTAAATTTATGCAATAATAGAAAAATTCTTTTTATATATTCCTATTATAATGGTGAAACAAAGTTATCTAAAAAAATAGAAATTGATGAGAAAACAAATATTAATAAAGTTAAATTAAAAATAGAATATGAAAAGTTAAAAAATAATGAAATATACTTTATAAGGGAGTGTCATTATTGTCACGATATTTTAACTTATAATTATGAGGAAGATACATATATCTTTCAGAATACTATTAAAAACCCACAATTATACTGGGGGAAACGTAAATTAGGGAAAATGAATTACAAATTTACAAATAAAAATATAAATATATATAACTGCTCAGACAAATTAATAGATAATCATACACTTACAAGTGTGCTATTTTTTGATGGTCCATTTCAAGAAATAGATTTTTATTGTTCTATGGATGTTAATTGCTCACATAAAGAAAAATTCTATTTATTATGGTATCATTATTTTTTATTTATAGAAGTTAGCGAAACAAAAAGAATTCGGATATTCTTTCAAGAAATACTGAAAGATAAGCCTGGGGAGTCAAACACGTATGATTCTATAAGAATTTCGGAAATTATTCTTAATGTTTTTGCTATCAGCACTAAAGAACTAAAACCAGGACCGTACAAAATAATTTACTCTAGAAAAATTAACGACTTAATTAACGAAAATTATATTGGGACATTTCATTTTATTGGACCATTAATACAACAGCACCATGTTGTTAGGGAAAAGGAAATCAATTTTTTTCTTGATGGGTATTTTAAAAATATTGAAAATAATAAAATAAAAATAGTAAGGTATAAAACATGTAATTTCCAACAACTTTTAGAGGATAAATCAGAGTCAAATAACCATGATGTTATAATGAATGAAGTTTCAAAGGATATCCAAATATGTACGTACCATAATGATTACAAACTTGTATGTAAATATGTAAAATCAGTAAATAATAGATTTCACCTATGTTGGTGCTATGAAATACATGATGAATTTTGTAATTCTTTAAAAAACTTCAAACAAGAAATAACGAAAATTTCTCCTGTTGAATCTTTTATAAATCCATTAATACAAATTTCTAAATCATCATATTCTAACCTTATAAATTATAATGTTGATAATTTTGTTTTTATAATAGAAGATGACTGTACAGATATTAAAAATTTTAATTTAAAGTCCAAATTAAATGAAGAAAAACATATTATAGATTTTTATAAAAAACTGAAATTTCCCAAAAAATATGATTTATGTGTATGTACGTTAGAAGAAAATATTTCATGCGATAAAAAGGAAGATTTTAAAAGGTTAAATATTAAAATGAATGAAACACAATATTACGTAGTGGGAAGCTATAATTTAGATAATTTTAATAAAGGAATTAATCCAGTATTAGATTTCAATTTTAGTTTAGATTTTGTAGATGAATTAAAAAAAGGTAACATTCCAGCTATTGTTTTTTTCCCGGGCCCTACAGAATACAATGAATATATCTGCGTTTCTGGAATATCTTGTAGAACAATAATAAAAATGAAAAGTATAATTGATATGTCACATATATCTACTAGTAATGCTAAAAGAAAAGAAATGATTGATAATAATAAAAATAATCAAATGCCTACAAGCAATGGTCAAAGTAAAGAAGCACATAACACTACCAAAAGTATATCAAAAATAAATACGAACTCTGTTTATTTTACATTAAGTGATACTAAGGAGTGTAAGAATGAGTATGAAAAAATTTTTGAAAGTGAAAAAGGAAGTATTCTTGTTGCTCAAGAAATAGAATTTATAGAATATCAATTAATAGACGCAGTTTATAATTTGGGAGTTAATGTTGTACCTACTGACATAACAAAAAGTTATGAAATATGTGTATCCTTTAAGAATAACGATAAATATTATTATAATGTTGGCAATGTTGTATTCTACGGAATATATAATGAAAATATGCAAAACGAAATAATTTCTGGTGTGCCATTTAGTTTTGAAATTAAGCAGTTTTATTCAAAATATAATTTATTCATCCGTTTCGTTTACGAAAAATTTGGAGATACAGATACATGCAGTAAAAGCAATAGCTACAGTGAAAAGATTTTTCTTGTTGACTCAGTTAAAAAATTATTAGAACATCATGAAGAAGATCAATTAGAGGATGATATCACAAGTTATAAATGGAAAAATTTAATGGTCATTCTAGATGCTGACAGTAATTCTTATTTGACCTCTTATCAAAATAATGATGGCTCACATAATTTATTTGTGTGTTCTTGTTATGAACTATCGAAAGGATACTGTGATTCTGATATTTCCTATTCTGCTAAAACTAAGAAATATCGTGTACACACAGCTATATTAAGAGAACCCAAAATTAATTCTACCTTAAAATTTCTCAAGCCTTTCTCTCTTAAATTAGAAACTACTAAGGTGTTAAATGGATCAATAAGAATTTTTCCAGTTGATATAATGGAAGATTTAAGTAAATTATGTATTGAATTAAATCAGAGGAAATTTTTTTTAACATACCAAGCAGAGGTAGACGATTTTGACCAAAAGTATAACATAATTATTAATTTTTTATCTCAAGGAATTGTAGTATGCTGGTGCTCAAAAGATAAATGTGAGGATAGTGATTATTTAACCAAGGTTGGTTTCTTTAAAATAAATAGTCCACACTTTTTAGAAGTTCACACAGATATTAATGGATACTTTTCCTTCGAGTTTTTAAATGAGTTAATAAATATAAATGATAGAGTTACATTTGTTGATGCTAATTCCATATGTACCTATGACAATAATACAAATTTATTTGACGATACCATTCATTTAGATAATAATAAGTATCAAATAAATTGGGAACAAAGTATAGAAATATATGGAAAACCTCGTAAAATAGTAAAATACCTAAATGAAAATTTTATTTGGGTTTCTAAAAATTACAAAATAACCAATGATAAGGAAAAATACATCAAAATATGTTATTGTTTTTATTTTAATAATGAAAATTGCAAAGATACAAAAAATTATGTATATATAGGTTTAGTGTATAACAATATCGTAAATCAAAAAATTATACAAAATAACTATCAAAATGATCAAGTAACTAATTTGAATTATTTTAATAAAGATTCTTTAAAGTTCGTTGCACTTAATTCTTTTAATGATTACAATAGAAATATTTGTAATGATAGGAATAACCAAAGTGCCATTATTGTACCTTTTTTCAAAAGTAATGTTTTTGATAACTCCATTTTCATATCAAAAGTATTAAATATTTTTAAGAAGCATTACAAAAATGAGCTCAATTTCGTTGTATGTTATAGATCATTTTACTATGGAAGTAAAAGCATGTTCTTATTAAAAGGAATAGAAATTAATGAAATACCTGAAATTTCAAATTCTATTAATTATAATTATGAATTAAGTCAATCAGGGTTTATACTTGATTCAGAGATAAAGAATATAGATGCAAAGAATCTGAACATGCGAAGGAAAAGGAATTTATTATTATCCCTAGAAAATTTTAAATTCGAAAAAAATATTTTCTATAACTATTTTTTTTCACAATTATATATCAAATATGAAGATAATCCCAATGCAAAAGTAAATGATAAATATATTGAATCCAATTATAATAAAGCTATAATAGAAAAATTAAAAACTTCTCTAGATAAAATTAGTGAAGATCCAAGGATTAATCTAAACGAAGTAGTATATTATAAAAGTAAAGGTGGTATATTTAATAACTTTAATTTAGAAAATATAATATTTTTCGATGAAAAGAAAATTGTTTTATGTTGTCATAATGGGGATTATATCGAAGTACAAAATAATGATAATAATGAATATTATATCAATTGGGTTCCTAAGGTAAAAATATTACTGGAATCTTTAAATAATTATCATCCTAATTTTGAAAAAGATAATAAAGGCCAAAATATAATAATGGAACAGTTCAGCAATATTCAGAACAAAATTAATAGAAACGATTATTTAATGATAGAATTCCGTAAAGAAATAGGCTTTTATAAAAATCATGTACTCATACATTTGAAAGATACTTTTTTTGAAATAAAAATATACGGAAAAGACATACCATATAATCATTATACTTTATACATAATAAAATTTAATAACAGCTGTTATAACATAGATAAAAATTTATTCTATATAGAAAATAGTCATTTCGATAAAAAAATCAACTACATCGTTTTTAATAAAATTCAGATAAGTACAATGAATAATTATAAAATATGTATATTGGACAAGACACAAAATATGCATTACGGAGTAGGAATTTTAAATATTACAAATTATTATGTAGTAAATGATTCATTCTTTGATGATAACTATTTGCCTTCTAATATTGAAAAAATGAATATTATACTAAATGTCTGTGTAAATGCAAAATTACACAGTGCATATATTATAAAAAGAAATGATAGTTTTAGTTTCACATTAGACATGGAAAAAATGATATTTTTAAAAAAAAGTGAAAAATTAAATCAGAAATTTCCAGAATTACAAAATCATCATCTCATATCTTGTAAGAGTAAGTCGAAAGGAACTATAATTTTAACGAAAAGTCATATATTCTTTTACTCACAAAATAATAAGTTTTCATTTTCAACGAAACACAATTTGTTTTTTCCAGTTGATGTGGATTTTGATGAAAATTTTGTATATATAAATGATTTATATTTAAAAAAAATAGCACGATTACAAATTTTGTCTAATGGTATTCCAGTTAATATAATAATTAAAGCAAGAACAAGGAGGAGTATCAACAATAAAGAATTAAATGTAAACCAGCGTAACATGGGTATATTTAAAAAAAAAACAATTATCAAGGATACCCTACCTGGTCATACAAATAATAATTATAATATCAGAATTAGAGATATAGCAGTCAACTCAAAATTTCATGGTGATTATTATTCAGAAGTGCCGGAAAAACTTAAGAAAATATTACTCCCTAATAAGAGCGCACCTAAAAATGAAGCCGTTATGTTAAATAATACCAATAAAGGAAATAAGAACAATCATAATGAATATGTCCATCCAAATTTCTTGAATTTATCCACATTAAACAGTCACACAAAGAACCAAAAAATTGATATAATTCCTTTACAACATAATAAAGGAACAAAAACAATAGTGAATGGTAATTCACAAGAGGAACAAATGCAATCAGATGATAATGTACTAAAAGAAAATCTTGGTACGTTAATAAACAAAAAGAAAAACCTTATAAGTAATAACCTTAGAGAATTATATTATTATCTACAAAAATATATATATAATAACAGCCTAACTCAATATCTGCGTAAGCTATTAAACGGAGGAAAAGTATCAAAAAAAAGAAAATTTTTGTACAACTTTCTAGAATTTTTCAAAAACAGAAAAAATAACAAGAATGAAGAAGAAAATTATCAAAAAAGAGTATCTCCATGCAACGTTAAAAATACAAATGAGCAGGCGGAACGTTTAATTGATAGCAACGTAATGCTTATAGAAAGTAGTGATAAAAATATGAGAAAAAAGAGAAGTGTTACTGGAATTATGGATCAGTCAATTTACGATAACATAATACAAACAAATATTAGAAATTTTATAAATGTTGTACAAACTCCGAATTATTTATCTAATAATCTAGACTTTCTTGATATAAAAAATATAATATATCCGTTGCATATGAATCTACATGAGAATCTGCTTTACATTTTGGATTCTACAAAACATAATTTTTTTAGTTATAACTTGCGAAATAAAGAAATTATAGAATTAGAAGAATATAACTTTTCTTCTCATAAATTTATGTTAAATAATCCGCTAAATTTCTCATTATATCATGAACAACGAACTGAATATACAACACACAGGAACTATTTAGCATTTGTAACACAAATGAGAAGTAACGAAATCAAAATTATTGATTTAAATCAAAAGAAATACAAAATAGTTAAAGCATTAAAATTAAGGAAAGGATATAAACACAATAATATTAATAAGGTAGAAGCCATTGAACAAAATTTAATAATAATTACATCGCAGGTGTACGATAATAATCTCTTTTATCATTATCATTTTAATTCATTTGATCAATATTTTTATATGTCTTTTAATTATACCTTTCAGAAGAATTACAATTCTAATGATAATTTAAATGTCGTACCAGAAATTGACAAATACAGTGATTCTATAATATTTTTTTGTTTTCTTAATTCAAAAGGAAAATGTACAAATATAGATGAATTAACTAACTTAAACATTTCACATGATACAGGAATCATAACAGGAAAATTGAATTATTTTGGAATTTTCCAATTGAAAATTTTTGCAAAAAGTCATTTTCAGTATAAAATTAATACATATAAAAATTTATATTCTTACTGTGATATAGGTAAAGAGTTTAATATAAAAAAACGTATTTGTGAAAGCTGTCCAATAGGTACCTTTTGGGATGGAGAGAAACTAAAATGTGAGAAATGTGATAAATATAGAAAAAATACATCTACATTGAAGAGTGGATCAAAATTAATAACAGACTGTTTATGTTCACCTGGATATGAGTATTCAGAAAAATCTTCAAGTTGTGAACAATGTAAGCCAGGATATTACAAGACATCTACAGGAAATTTTGTATGTATCAAAGGATGTCTTATCAATGAGGAAAGTATTACATATGGAGCTAAGAGTTATGAAGAAATGCTTTGCAAATGTATTGAAGGATATTATAGAAAAAAAGATAAATGTATCTTATGCTTAAAAAATCATTATTGTCCTGGTAATGAAATAACAACAATGTGTGATAAAAATAAAACATCGCCAGAAGGATCTAAATCTGCCATAGATTGTAAGTGTAAAGAAAATTTTATATACAATAATAATAATGGAAATTGTTCTTATTGCGCATCTATTGCTAAGGTTACTGGCGATGTTATTTACTGCTCCTTATGTAATCCGAAGTACTTGGATAAAAATATTTTTTCAATTGCAAATGAACATAATTATGGTTTAACGAACACTATGTATAGTTATCATGAAGACTTTGTTTTACAAGATAAATTATTGCAATATGCGTATTATGATAAAAATAACGCAGAAGGAAATTATATTAATTTTATACCTCTTAACAATGATAGTTTAAACGTATTAAAAAATAATAATTATGGTCAAAATACACACATTTTTTCAATTGAAGTTGATACACCCAATCCAACTAATTGTTTATTTTGTGAAAGCGGGTATTTTATTGATATTAAAAAGAACAAATGTATACCCTGCAATAGTAGATATTGTGAAGGATTTTCAAAGGGTCCAAAAGGTTGTCCAAAAAATTCTGTTGTAAATATAAAAAATGCTTCTTCTATTTTTGATTGTCAGTGTAAGAGAGGATATGGATCTCTGAACGAAAGAAGAAATGAGTATCATAAAAAATTGATCTGCAAAGTTTGCCCAAAGAATTTTTTTAAACATAACATATCGGATGAGTTTTGTTTACCATGTCCAAATGATACCTATACATTGTCAGAAGGTTCTCAGTCGATAATTAATTGTTTACCAAAAGAAGGATATTTTCTCCTTATGTTCAGAAACATAGATATAGCATATTTAAGGTATAAATTTGATGTAAATTCTGAAAATAGAATTTATAGTTATTTTGAGAATAATGAAGGGACTTTTGATGACGACGTTTATGATCTATTTTTAAACCATAATTTTAAAAAATTTTCTGATAATGTAGGTAATAAATCAAATAGAAATTTGCATAATAAAACTAGAAACAATCAACAAAATGCTCAGAATAATAAGTACACATTGAAAAATCTAAGAAATCTTGGGTTCTTAGAACGAACATCTTTATTTTATATGTATACTGTACTTCTTAAAAATATAGAAGAAAACTATAAGTGGGAATCTGATAGAATGTTGAACGTTACCTGTCATATAAATATGCATTTAAAAAAAAATCCCAACTTTACAGTTACATATAAACCCAATTTAGAATCCTGTATAAATAACTGCAAAACAAATGTATATTGTACCGGGGTAGAATTTTCAAGGAAAAATGTAGAATATACACAGGTATTTTTAAAAAACAACCAGAAGAAAATTGTTGGATATTTTAAGTGCAAACTGTTTTATTACCAAAATATATATGATTATACATCTTCGAATTTAGACAAATTTTTAAATGAAAATGTGGAAAATAGTATAATTATAAGAAATATCATAACATACACAGACTATATATTAAGAAACGGAAAAAACATTATTTTTACATGTTCAATCAATAGAGACAGAAAGTATTTACTTTATAAATACTACCAAGTAATTGGATGTTTTATAGGAAAATTTTGTCCAGGAATTAATACCCCATATTTGATATCCTGTCCAACTAATTCTACAACAGTAGTAAGTTTAGCTTCAAATGTAGATAAATGCTTATGCTTACAAGGCTATTCATATATAGGAATTGTATCTCATAGATGTTCAGTTTGTGAAAGAGGTACATTCAAAAACTTAATAGGAAATTTTAAGTGCGAAAATTGCCCCTTAAGCTTTTCAACAACTCATATGGGCTCTACTAATATTAATGATTGTTCTTGTACTCCAGGAAGTTATCTTACTTTTGATTCCTTACAAAATTTTATTAATTCAGAGAAAATTAATTATAAAAATATTAAAGATCAATATTTTATTGTTCCAAAAAAGAAAGATACTAATATATATTACACTACCGAAATAGCAAAAATTAGTTTGAATAATGTGAATGGAAAAGATGATAACATTGTTAACAAAATATTAAATCGCGATATAGCAGTTTGTAGACCATGCTCTCTCGATAATCATTATTGTGAAGGGGGGTTGGAATCGAACATCCTTTTTAACAACACTATTTTAGAGGGTAAATTTCATACGTTACCGAAAAAATGCCCCAAAGAGCTAGTTATACCCCAAGGAATTAAGCAGAGAAGTTCATTAAGCAATTGTTTATGTATTCATGGAAAAATTTTAAGAACTTCAAAGGAAAATACAGTAGAATGTTTTCCTTGTCCACCTAATACCTTTAAAGAAAATGAATATGATAATAGTTGTTCAGGAGTATGCCCACATTTTTCCACAACGTTTGTAGGTTCATCATATGAAAATCAGTGTTTCTGTAAAAATAATTATTATTTTGTAACTCCAGAAGACGAAGAAACCAGAAGTAATGCATATAAAAAAAGTTGTAAAATTTGCCCCAAAGGAGCTATATGCAATAGAGGTTTTAATGTTTACTTATTTTTGAAACTATTAAAAGATAGAGCATATAATAATATAAATGTTTTAGATCATGAAAACCCTTATCCTATTCATGGATATTACGCTGTTTATAAGGAGAAAAATACTAATAAAAAATGGAATCCTTTAGATGATAATAATGATTTCAAATACACATATCCATATTATAATTTACTCTTATTTATTCAAAAAAATATTGAAAGCAAGAATTATTTTTTCTTCGAAAAGAGTCAGAAACTATATTTAAATAAAGAATTCATTGAACAGATAACCGAAAAAAATGCGCTTAAGAAGAAATCGAATATAAATAATAAAAAAGGAACACATAATACTTTATTTAATCCAGGGGATGCCTTATCTTTTATTCAGAATGAAAATACATATAAAATTTTAAAAAAGAGCAATGGTGAAATAACCACAAATTATTTCAAAAAGATTATTCATTCAGATATACAAAACAAATTTTCATCTACCTTACAAACTACACAAAATGTAGCGTCATCGTTCTTAGAAAGCAGTAAAATTCTTAGAAACCATCTAAGTAACGACACTCAATACTTATTAGAAGAAATGTTTAATAAATATGTAGAAGAGGCAAATGAATTAAAGAAAAAAAACAATAAATTTGAAAGATTACCTGACATTCACGCATGTACTATACCGGATAGGTGCCTAGGAACCATAACGAATTTATGCGCTGAAGGTTCTACTGGATATCAATGTAATAATTGTGCAAAAAATTTTGACATGAACTATTTTAAATCAAATTGTTACAGGTGTAGAAATTTATTTTATGAGATAATACATATTATACTATTAAAACTTATATATTATATCATTGTTATCCTTATAGTTTCATTAAATTATAGTTGTCATTTTAATAAATTATATGTTAGCGGAACTTTAATGAAGATTTGGTTTAACTGTTCTTTTACCTTTATTGCCTATGGATTTTTTTCTCCAAATATAAGTTCATTTATTACAAAATATTGGTATATATATAAGACCGTATTTCTTTGTCATTTGAAGTTTTTTTCGTATTATGTGAGGGTCGGTTGCTTTCTTGATTATTATAATATTGATATATCTTATAATAAAATATGGTACATTCAGAAATATATGAATATTTTTGCTCCTTTTTTTGATGCATTATTAATAACTGTTCTACTATATGTTATTATTCAAATACTTAAACTTTTCTACAAAAACAAAATACAGCTGTTCGAGCAACTGTTACCTGAAATTCCAGAATTAAAAGGAAAATACAACGCAAACCATCTAAATGATCAACAAAATAAAAAAAAGATTCCAAAAAAAAAAAAAAAAAAAAAATATATATATTTAGTATACAAAAAAAAAATAAAGAGGAGCAGCTCTCTAATGAAGCAGCACAAATCCATGATATAGAAAAAAATTGTGATCATAATAAGGAAAAAAACATAGAACAAAATGACAATTTTGTGGAAAGGAATATAAATTATATGAATCTTTTGAAAAGAAAAAACGTCAATATTACAGGGGAAAATGAACTCAAATATGCCCGAGATGAAATTCATGAAAATTCTTTATATAGATGCGAAAAAAATGAGAAAGATTTTAAATATGAATTAAAGTACGTAAAAAGAGATAATAAGATGTACAATATATTTTTAAATGAAACTATTGATTATATTTATGATAAAAGAATTTTTGGTCCATGGCATTTTTTTCATAGAAAAAATGAAAAGTTAAGAAAAAAGTTTTTAATATTTTTGAAGGACACACTACCTTGTTATGTCTTAATGGTTGCACTATCTTTACCTTATGTTCTCTTGGAAACAATTCAACTTTTTTATTGCAAACCAATAAAATACAAATCACAAAAAACAGAATCATACTTAGCTTATTTGACTACTCAAGAATGCAAGATATCTTCTAATTCATTTCTTGTAGGTAATATTGTACTTTTCCTGGTCTTATTTTTTTATATTAGTACATGGTTAGTTTTATTATTTTTATATTCTAATAGGAAGAATGTTAACATATTCAATATTTTACTAAGAAATTTATTATCAGGTTATAGACAAGGTAAGGAAATATTTGAGTTCATATTCTTACTGAAAAATATAATTTTAGTTTGTGTTATAGCCTTTAATATTCACTACAACATTTATTATATTGTCCTAGTTACTTTAATTTTAACTATATTTGCAATTTTAGAAATACATTCAAATCCATTTGATGGAAGATCTTTCAATATTCTTAATAAATCCTTACATGTAGGTAGTGTATTAAATATTTTCATATCACTGATTATTTGGGGTAGCTTTTATTGGAATTATGAAAAATTTTTTCTGTTTCCTATTTTAATAATTCTTTCTTATCACCTGTATATGCTTTACAATATAGTAAGGGAAATAATAATGTCTAGGCATTTTATACGTACAATTACAATAATTGATATAAAGACTGTTGGTTACGACTCAAATAATATTAAAAATAAAAATTATAAAATTTACTACAAAATTATGAATAAAATAAAATTTTTTTTAAATAAAAATCAAAAAAAAAAAATATCAGAATTTACAGGTAATAGAGATTTTCAAAATAATTCAAAATATATGTCTAAAGAAAATATGAAATTTGAGCCAATAGAGAATATTATAAAAAGGTATAATCTTAACTTAAACACAACTACAATGAAGGATAGAAAACAAAAGAATGAAATGGAGGAAAATAAGAAAAAGGAAGTGTTCTTTATTAAAAAAAACAATTTGCCCATAAATACCCAAATGGGAGCACTTATATGGTATGATGAACAAAATGAAGATTTGCTATTTCAAATGCCTTATGAAAATAAATTTTGTTTTGACTTTGATGGTAATAAATCAAAAAACCAAAAAAGAAACTTTTGTCATATAATTCCAAGTTATGTAAGAGATAAACGAATAAAAAAAAATATTAAATATTTTGTATTGGCAATAATAGAAATTATTGATAAATTTTTGGACGCATCAAATTCATGCTCCATATATGAAAACTGGTTTGATTTTTCTATAAGGTTTGCTTTCGTTTATATATCATGGATTAAAAAAATTAATAGAACAAATATAATTCTACCAAATAGCATAGATCAAATATATATGAATGTAGACGAATTTATATTTATTCCGTTATTTTACAAATGTGATCAATTCGTTCAGGCAAAGAGGAAACGTGATCTTTCCAAAGAACACAACCAGAATAATTACACAAATGAAGGATCTATTGAAATGCTTGAAAAAAAAAATAGTTTTGAAAATACAGAAATAAAAATTAGCCGTAGCTATGGATCATATAAAAATATGGGGAGTTTAAAAAATAGAATACACGCAGATGAAAAAAAAGTAGTTAAGAATGAAGACCTAAGAAGAGACATATCTTCTGGAAATGATAGTAACTCATCCAATTTTCCTAAATGTGAAGTAAATAATACTAAGAAAAATAGTGCCGAAAATGTAGAAATGGACGTTTTAAACTATTTAAAAAAAAAGGAAAAAAAAAAAAAAAGGTTAAAAAAAAGGAAAAAAAAAAATATGAAAATATTGGGAAAGAAAATTCTCATCAAGTTAAGGAAAAAGAGTGTTTTGACAATTTGGAAAGCATTTTTAATTATTCATTGGATGTTTTTACGTCAGAAATGTTTAATCAAGATTCTTTTAATATCCTAATTTCACTATTTGAATTGTACATAGCTATGAAGACTTTAAGAGCAATGGATTTGAGTGTGTTTTTTAAATTATATGAGCTTTACCATGAAAAATATATAAAATTTGAAAAAAGTCTTATCTTTTATATTAATAAATTAAGAGACGAAATAAAGTTAGAAATAGAAGAAATTGATAATGAAATAAATAAGGGAGATACTACTGAAAAAATGAGAGTTCAAAAATATTATTACTATAAAGAAGAATTAAATAAAAGAAGAAAACTGGAAGAAGAGTTATTATGCAAAATTAGTAGTTTAGAAGAATGTATTGAAGCAAACAATAGGTCACAATATATAAGAAACATGTTAGCAGCTTCGAGGGGAAAAAATGGAAGTGGGGGAAATGTGGACGATGATATTAATTACATATTCTCTCTTTTACAAAATGAAGGTACATATAAATTGAATCATTCAAAAAAGGAGTAGCACAAAAATGATTGCACTAGTTTTTGCTTATAAACTAAATGTAATAATTTGCCATTGCGAAAAATCCATTTTGTTCAGTGTTCATATTTTGTTCATTGTACATATTTTGGGCATTACATATATTTTGTTCAATATACGTATTTTGTTTAGTATGCATATTTTGTTCACTGTACATATTTTGTTTAGTGTACTTATTTCGCCGACCTTTGTATAATCCAGCATTCTTTACCTACTCTATTTTCCTCCTATATATATGTACTTCTATTCTAATATTTTTCTATGTAACTTAACATTTCTTAATAATTTTTGTTATATATATATATATATATATATATATATTTATGTACAACATATATCTTTTTTTTTTTGGTTTCCATGTTGTGACAATGGATCGCCTTCACTTGTACACCTACACACTTAAGGGTACAATAATAAATGTTTAATATCAAACACTTAAAAGGTATTCTTTTTTATGTTAAATTTTTTTTTTTGTATTATTTATAAATTGCGAATAAATTCATTTTAAAGAAACATTAACAAATATAATATAAAAATTAAACCATTTTTTCTAAAGTACGTCTAATTTTCTTTTGTTCCTTAAAAAATGTGAATATTCGATTTTATAAAAAAGATGTATCTCACTTTTCCTTTGGAAATATTTTCTCTTTTGTAATTCACCATATTTTCTATTATTTATATTTCATCATTCAAATTATAGAAACTTCACATAACTTGAAAATCTGCTTTTTTCTTTGTTGCAATTACTCTTGAAAGATGTTGATATTCCTCTGGAATTTCTGAATCAGACTCAAAAAATATATATGATAACGTAATTTTTTCTAAATTTTTTAATCTAGAATCATTTAAAATATCAGGATCAATAAAAAATAGAACAGGTAAATCAATTTCTTCATTTGCATTTAACATTTGTTCTTCAAAACAAAAGCATTGAATTTTATTAAAATATAAGCCTGCTTCGTCCGGCAGTACATGATATAGTGCTATTCCTATTATAGGTTTGTTTAGCAGATTTTTAGCTTTATAAAATGCTAATACTGTTTCACCAGGTTTCACAATAATACTTTTTTGCTCTGGTTCGAATACCCATGGCATATTAGACTGGCTTGTAAAGTTAACTTCAATTAATCTATTCTTATTATTTACTTTTTTATTCATTAAACTACTAATATCTAATTTTTTTCGTATTTCTCCTCCATATCCAGTTGACTGGCAAATAAGTTGATACAATGGAACAAAAGCAAAGGATAAACCAAACATAAATGCAGATATGGATAAATATATATAAGGAGTTTCTATTTTTTCTTTCTTTTCTATTACTAACATATTATTCTTCAACTTATTTCTTCTTCTACTGCTTAATATACTAAAAAAAATTTTGATTACACTCATTTTTCCATAATCTTCATTATTCACTAATAAATAGTTGAAATGAAAGCAGGGGAAAAAAGGGAAAATGTACTTTTTTTGTTAATACACCGTTACATTTCATTTTTGCAAAATTTTTCAACTCTTTAAAAAGGAAAAATTAACTTAAATATTTCTTTACATAACGTTATAAAATTAACTTTTTCTTCAATTAATAACAGCATAAAAAAAAAAAAAAAAAATATCACATATTCCGTATGTAACTATGAACTTTGTATTTCATTTACAAGAAAATTACTTAAACCTTTAACCATTTTCTTGCACAAAAAATATTATAAAAGTTATATTTTAAAAGAATACTAAAAATCGAAAAACGTTTTTTCAAATTCTGAAAATTATATAAACTTTTCTATAGAAAAAAATAAAATCTCATAAGTAAAAATTATCAATTTTTTTCTTATTTCCCTTTTTGAATTGAATATGATTCTGAAGTAGTCACACAACTGGGGGAACCTCATATTATTATCTATGTGTTTATATGAATATATGTGTATGCATACATGTATACGTACATACATATATATACATATATCAAAATGCTGAAGTTAATAATTTAACTTTGACGGCTCACGAATTAGAAAAATGTAGTATAAGCAAATATGGGACTCGTTAAAAATGAAACAATAAACAAGCCAAATTTTACAAAAACAAACAAGCAAACAGGAAAATATAATTAACAAAAAAAAACTTTTTTTATAAAATAATTAGTAATGGCACGTTAAATTTATAGAGCTCCCGAATTAATGGATGTGCTTTAAAAACATTAACTTAATATAATTCAATGCTAATTCGATTTATTGAAACCCCTTGAACAACATATAAAAATTTTTATGTAAGGGGACTGTTAGGGGTACATAGGAAAAACTTTTAATAGTCACATGTGGATATTAATTTATGGATTAAAAAAAAAAAAATAAAATACTGTAAAATTATTTAAACTTTTTTCAATTTTTTCACATTATGTAAAACAGGAAAACGAATTTCAATAAGTTGTTTATTCGTGTAAATATATATACATACCTAAATAAATACACATACAAGCACGCATATGGGTACATCACTTCATGTTTGTACTTCCTCAAATTTTTGTTCGTGTTGGTTGGAGAAATAGGAAGGACATACATTAGTCAGCCAAGATGGGTCAATAATAGATGCATGTCTAATAAAAATTCTAGATTCATTATTTGAATATGCATCTGTGTATACAATAAATTTTCTCTTAACCTCTTCCCTTTCGTTTAAAACAGATAAAGAATCAAGGTGAAATAGCCTAGGTCCACTTCTCTTATTTAATAATTCATATTTATTATCTTTCACTACTTTTGAAACATTGTAAAAGAAAGCAGATATTTTTGCTTTAAAAATGAATTCTATATTATTTGACCTCTCCATATCTATTCCAAAATCATGTAGTATCCTTTTTAATTTAATAAAAAATTTCGTAGCCTTTTTAATGGATCTATAAACTAAAAAGTTATCATTACAAAAGCTCTTTTTATTCTTTGCCATTTCAAAATTTTGAAATATATTATAATAACTTAAAATATCACTTTCTTCTGCCATTAAGGATAACCTCATTGTTTTTAATCTGTTCACATTCTTATTGTTATATAAAAATATAGGTTCATTAATTAACATACTAATTATTATGGAGACTTCTCCAACACATTTGTACCTTATACTATTTAATAAAAATATGCTATATTTAAATTTTAAGGGTAAATAACAAATTAATAAACTTAGCTTTTTATCAATTAAATTTCCATCAATATCCATCAATTTTAATATATAAAATAGCTCAAAACATCTTTTTAATGATTTTAACATCGGAGCTGTAACAAAGTCAAAAGAACAAATATTTTTTATTCCTATAGTTTTTAAAAAATATATATTATAAAAAATATCCTTTTTTAATATTTCAGGAATGGGAAATTCATCCAATAAATCCATATAATCATTCAAGGTTATTAGTCGAAAACAAATAGAACTGTTGCAAGCAAGTCTTCTTTCTTCACATATGCTTTTACTACATAATACAGTAAATTCATTTGTTACATTTAAATCATAATCATAAATTTTGTCTTTCATAAAGCATGTATCTATCATGTATTTCACATTTTTGAACTTGTTATAAAAGTAAAACACTATATCTTTTACAATTATAATTTTGTTCTTTAATTCATATAAATCTATATCATCTCTATACGCATCATATATTATTTCTATATGCGTGCTTTCAATATTTTTATTTCGCAAACCCTTTTTAACTACATCTATTTCATATTCATTATTTAAATAAATAAGAATATTCTGATCAGTTCTTTTCTTATCCTCATATAATTTTTTAATCAGCGTGATGCTCATTTCTAAGTAATTGGAACATCTTTCTTTCAGGTAATAAATTTGGTTATGCTGAAACTCCTTTGTCCGCCTTTGTTTCGCCTCATAATTATTGAAACTACTATAATTCAAAATATTAAAAATGAATATGCTAATGACGTTATTAATTTTTTCTAACTTTTCTACAACATCTTTCCATTCTTCTAATTTTTTATTAATTTCGTAGTTTGCATTATTTACATGTTTTCTGTCTATGATCTGAAAATCATCGATTTCATCTTTATAATCATCAGGAACTAAAGAGTGCTTAGCTGAGTTTACAAAGAAGCAATTTAACGCATTTTTTTTTTTTTTAAGTGTGTCTCCTTTGCCTTTCTCTCCTTTGAATTTCAATTTTTTCTGATCTTCCATATCGGAATCGGAAAAAATAGAATTTTCACAATTATTTAAGAATAAAACTTTATCTATCTCTTTATCTTTTAGTAGGCTGTTACTTCTACTCCTTGAAAAGTATTTTTTTTTATTATTTAATAAATCCTTCAATTTCTTACTTTTTATGGACGAACTTTTTTTATTTCCCTGTTGTTCATTATCTCCATCGCTGTTTTTACGAGCATGCTTCTTTATATAAATGTGATCTTCTAAAGGTGTACCCCATTGTCTTTTTAATTTCCCTATGATTTTTTCTTTTTCATTCTTTAAAATATTATGTTTTTTTTCATAATTAAGGATTTTCATGCGTTCATAACTACTACTACTTTTACTACCTTTTTTATATTTTTTGCGTTCTTTTTTTTCTCGTTTGATTTCTCTATATTTTTCCCTTCTTGCAATGTCATCCCGGTTTTCCTTTTTTAAATGATGGAATAATATTATACTATCTTCACTTTTCTTATGTGCATTTTCACTTTTTTCTCCTTCTTCCAATATCGGAGCATTATTTTCAGCAGCATCTTGCAGATCTATTCGTTCATGTTCTATACTTCTACTTGTTGACGACGCTGTTAGGTTAAAATTGAGTTTACTATTATATGAATCAAAAAAGTTAAGAACATTTTCAACAAAAAAATCAGAAAAGATAAAAATGAATAAGTCGTTTCTTTTTACAAGAATCTTCTTTAACAGTGATAGAATTAAATCTGTTTTTGTTAGTCTTTTGTGAATGTTTGTTAAAATTACTATATTAAACTCAATTAGTAGCGGGTCAAATAATATTTTTTGAAGTAGCTTTGATTCATCAAGAACTAAAATTTTGTTACTTCCTTTGGTATCTACATTTCTGTTGTCATAATCATTTAAAAAGGAAAAAAAATCTCTTGAGTCATCTTCAATTAGGTGATAACAATTGGTAAAAATTTTTTCAGAAAATACTAAGCATAATTTGCTAGTTTCATTTAATGCATGAAATTTCTTTTCATATAAAATTAGAACTAGTTTTATTAATTCGTCAAAACCCAGTCTACCAGCGATGAGGAAAACATTATGTATTTTTAATAAATTTAAAATTTCACTTTCAAACTTTTCAAACAGTAATTTCTTTTCATCTCTATTGAATATCACGTAGTTTCTCATGTTTAAAGGAGAAAAAATATATGTATATGGAAAATATATATATACATATATATATGCTATATAATGCAAAATATACAACTCTTTTAGTATAATGCGTTTAATACTTTTTGTTAGTCATTTTACATTATCACATTTTATTTCATCATTTTTTTATATGCCTAAAGCATTCTTTTTTCAATATCTTTTCTTAGCATTTGAAAAAGATGATTGGTAATTCCCAGATATTATGAATATGAACACCTGAGTTCACAGGCACGATTTAAGCATATTTTAATTAGCTTTTTTACTGTGCATTTTTATGCCAAATACATCTTTTCATTTTTGAAGATTTCAAATGATGGATTCATCATTTCTGCAATAAAAAATTATAAAACATTAAATTAACATATTAGCAATTTAACATATTAACAATTTAACATATTAACAATTTAACATATTAACAAGTTAACATATTAACAAGTTGACATATTAACAAATTGATAAATTACAAATTAACTAATTTTAACATTCATGCAAATGAACAAAATATAACATTTCACAAAAGGTAGGGGTGAGGATGTTCCATTAAGAATGTACTGAGATCTTGTGAAAAAAATTTCCCAGAAACATTAAGAATTAATTCAATTTTATTATGTATATAGTATAATTAACTATAGGAACAAATTACGTTATTTTTTTTCTTTTTCCTTTTCCCTTGAGTATTACTATTTGTAGATATAAAAAAATCAAAAAAAAAAAAAATCCTTATTTTTTACTGCACAATTTCCATAACACTTAAAGTGCGAAATATGCAAATCATTAAAAACATAAACACCTTTTTAGGACACTTCAAAGATATGCATATTATCATGTGCTATCATTTTACCTTTAATATTAATCAATTTTATCTATTCCATTTAGTACTAATTTAAACGAAAAATATATTGTAATTGCTTCTTCATAAGCGATGATAAGATATCAACATCTGCAAAAATTTGACCTTTATTACTATTCATAATTTCTTTATACACCCTGTCA
This sequence comes from Plasmodium malariae, assembly GCF_900090045.1. Taxonomy (NCBI): domain Eukaryota; phylum Apicomplexa; class Aconoidasida; order Haemosporida; family Plasmodiidae; genus Plasmodium; species Plasmodium malariae. Next base: position 3,269,820 of record NC_041786.1, on the reverse strand, counting down.
AATATAATATTTGATTCATTTATAATAGAATTCTGTTCTTCCCTATCGTGTATTTTAAAAAACATATAAACCTTTTCAATAGGTATAACCATAACATTTATTCTATAATTTTTATACAAATAAAGTTTTTGTGCCAATATGTCAATTTGGTTCTCACAGTAATCATTAAAAAGGGAGTTAGACACTATTTCAGAGTCTTTATTTTCATTATTTAGGTAGTACTCACAATTTACATTGCTCCAAACATTTGCACTTCCGCAGATATTTTTCTTCCCCATATTTCGTTCCGAAGATTCATTTTTTACTTCCAATAAACTTGCATCATCAATAGTAATTGTGCCACACTTTTTGGTACCTTTATCCATCCTCCATATATCTGATATTTTTATCACATTTTTCGAGACTCTCTCCTTTTTTATAAATAATATGGAAAATTTTAGAAGAGGAAAATATGCATTCAGAACAAATAAATCATTAATTTCTTGATTTTTAAAAAAAATATTCGGTGCATTATTAAGCTTCATTTTTGTTATATTTAATTTATGGAGTATTTCGTAAAACTTAATTAAGTCATAACCATAAGCATGCTTTTTTTGCTGGAGAAAAAAAAGTTGTTTTAAATATTTTAATATATCAACAGTGGTAGCAGTATCTATACTATCTTCCACATATATAGCATTTATTCTGCTTGTTACTATTTTATCTTCATTTATACGATTCTTCTGATTACTTTCACGAAGATTATTAGACATTTTTTTAGTTTTTCCAATCATTTTGAAGTTCATATTAATTCTATATTGTTCCAAGTTGTAATCAATAATGTTGCTACTTGCTTCCTTTTCTTCATTCGTTTCAAAATTATCCTTCTTTCTAATTAATTTTTTATTTTTATCTGTCCCATCATTTTGTAATTTGCCTTTGATAATTTCACTTTTCACGAAAGAATTTCTCCTTTTTTTCGTAACTTTTAAATATAGCAATGGATAATATACTTCCAAAAAAATAAAACAATAGTAAAAAAGTATCTGCGTATTTATATTTTTTAAAATTTTATCTATATCATTAAAACATATATCAAACATGGAAATAATTAAAGATTCATATATTTTATCATGTTTATAGGAGCATAAACATAGTAATATATCTAATGAAAAAATGGAACTATCAACAATTTTTTTATTATTTATTATAATATCTACTAAAGCTTTAAAAAAATGTGCGTGAAAAACTCTCGACATCCATATACTTCTAAAAGTGAGATTCAGTTGATTTTTTGAAAAATAAGTGCTTCGAATTAATCTATAAAATAGATCTGTATATAGTTCACTTATAGAGTATATATTTCTATTCGTATTAATGCAAAAGTAAATTAAATCTAATATTTGATTAATTGTTAATAATTCCAATTTTATTTTTATACTTCCCTCACACTCCTTCCTAACAAATGTCCCATTTCCATAAACTGTACGAGGGGATATGCTGCTTTCGTTTTTTTCTGAGAAAAGAACATCACTCCTTTTATCTTCTCTATCTATTTCATTTTCATCTAATAATAATATCTCGTTATTTTTTACTAAAATTGAGGGATTATTGTTACACTTTGAAATGTCTCTATTGTTATCACTCAACAAATGATGCTTCCTTTCTTTGTTTAAACCATTTTGCACTCCATTTGCGGTAAAAATAAATTGATAAATTGGGTAAAAATAGTCTTTCCTACAATATTCATATAATTTAAATTTATTTATAATATTAATTAATTTAAATATACAATATAAACTAACTGGGGTATTATCATCACGTAGAATGCTACTTTGCTCTAACTTTCTAAAAAAGTATAAAATCTGAATAACAAATATTTTTCTTTTCTTCTTATTTATTAAATATTCGGTGTTTTTAATTAAATCGAGAGTTTCTGCACATGTTAGAGATGGAATTATCCTTTTATAATGTTTTAAGAACAATTCAGAAAATAATTTGTTACTCGCATCAAATCTTAATTTATTTAATAAAAAAAATATCTGACAGAAAAGCTCTGGATATATGTTATTGAAATTTAATAAAACTAATTTCTTTAGTAAAATTTTTTTTATAACTTTATTGTAGTTTAATAAGTCACACAAAAGAAATATACTTTTAATACTACTTTCTAACGAACTACTTTCAAAGTATAATTCTAACTTTTTTCTTAAAAAAAATATTAATCGTTTATTGTACCAACTGTAAATTGATTTCTGCAAATTTATACCCTTAATTATGAAGCTACTTTTAAATAATGCGAGAAAAAACAAAATGTTTTTAATTTGATATATCTTTAAAAATTCTGAATTCAACCTTATGCTGTAGAACAAAACATTAATGTTATGCATATTCATATATCTAGTTATATATATTATTTGAAGGAATTTAAGAATACTATCACAATCGTATAAAATGAAGTAATCCGTCATACTTTCAAAGAGTAACTTCACATAATTTTTGGTACTCCTGTATAAGTTTAAAAAACATTCTTCATAAAAAAGGTCCAGTTTTAGAAGTTGCTCTTCTTCACTATTGAAGCTTACATCATCGTTCACCGATTTCCCATTATATATTCTTAAACCATTGCAGAAATTAATTTCATCACCTTCATATATATACTTAAACTTTTCTCTGCCATTTCGTGCGTCATTATTACTTCTAAAAAGGATATCCCTTTTAAGATCATGTGAAAAATTGTTGGTATATGTATTCTCACTCTGTTCTAATACATTTTCAGTATTTTCTACATAGTCGGTTCCCTCTTTTAATAAATAATTCTCTTCATCTACTCTCCTACTAGCCAATAAGTTGTTTTTTTTTTTCTCTTCGATTTTGTTCCCTATAAAATGGTTACCCATTGTCCGTCCTTTAATTATTTCTTTTATTATGTAGTTTTCTATATCATTGTTATTTAAAAATAAATTTAAATTTTTAATTTTTCTCTCACCTACATTATTATGTTCTTCAAAAATGCGCTCACACAGTATTCCTATGCAATCTAATACGTGAAATATATTTTTGTCTATATTTGGTAAGAATATAATACAATTACTAACTATTTTATTCAGTAAAAATAAAAAATTAAAGTAGACACAAATGAAATAACCATAATGATAATGTGGCATATCATTTACTTTGTAATTCTTTTCATTTGCAGTTACTTCATAAGGAATGTGCTCTACAGCTAAAATGGAACCATAATTATTATGCTGTTTTTCAAATGCGCTTTTATCTTTTTTTTCTTCATTAATATTCTTTACATATTCAAAACTATCGTTGTTAACATTTTTTATCAACTCGTCTATTTTTATTTTCTTAAAATAAAGCGAATACAACTCAGACAATTTCAGTAAATCACAATGATCTACTTGATTATTTAACAGCAGCAATAAATTTAAAGTATTTTTATTATTATTCTTTGACAAATATGAGAGATCCTCATCTGATATATTTACTGAAAAAAAATTTTCTGACTTTTTTTTTTGCTCATAAAAAAACTGAGTACTTTCTAAAAGGCTTAACTTTATATATAAATAGGTATATTTCAGCAAAAACTTATAATCAAATATTTCAATAAAAGGAAAGGAATAATTAAAAAAATAAATTATAAATTTATGAAGACAGAAAAATCTTTTAAAAGTAGAGGAAGTATTATCATATGTAGTTAAATTTTTGTCAATAATAACCATAAATTTTTTTATTATATCTAAATTGTTAACATCAAATTCATATTTTTCAAGTGTGTTATTATTACTCGGACACTTTGAACAGTCACTAAATTTAAATACCTTTTGGTTCATTGATAAAATACTTTTTCTCTTTAAATTTTCTATAGAAAAAAGTAATAAATCATAGAAACTATTAAATTTATTAATTAACATCTCTTCATTACTTTGCACTTGAACAATTCTAAATAATTTACTACTTTCCTCAAAAATCTTTTCTTCTTCTAAAATTCCTTTTATATCTTTATCTTTTAAATAAAATCTTAAGAGTTCTTCTTTCACCTTACATCTTTTCAAAGTAATATTTTCAAAAATTTTTTTTAATATGTCTTTTTTTTCATTTCTTGAGTAATAATTTAGGTTTTCTAACAATTTATCCTTAGGTGAACCAACTTTTTTTAACTTAAGATTTTTTTGATTCTTATTATGAATACAAGAACTGTAACACGCTTTTGAAAAAATGTTCTTTCTTATTTTCATTTCTACATTTAAACGGGATATCAAAAAATGAATGGACGAAGTAGAAAAAGTGGAAGTGGAAGAAAAAAAAAAAAGAATATTACGTATGATTGCCCATTCCAAAGAGCCTTTCCATCTTTTTTTCTTTTTCCTATTTTTCTTTTCTATTTTTTAATTTTACACTACTAAATAAATTTGAAGTTGAAATTTAAGTGAATTCTTTTTACATTTTTAAATATCTTAAACAAAAACTGAAAAAAAAAATAGATGAAGAGGAAGAAGTACAGATGGATTCTTCATTTCCTATTATGTGTCCTAAGTTTGGTAGTTGAAAAATAACCAGTGTAATTTTAAATAATATATAAAATTGCTAAATGAATTTGAGTTCTTGAGATATTCATTTATTTTACTGTCATTTAATATTTCTAAAACGTATAAACAAATGGGAAAACGAATATAAAAAATATATGGCTTACTTCTCCAATAATTTAAATATTTTAAATAATTCAAAAAATTTTTATCATTAAAGTATTTATTATCATACAGATGTTTTATGTAGTCCATATTACTCAACGATTGTACAAACTCCAATTCACACTCAAATCTTAACCTATTTTCAAATAAACCCTCTCTATAATTTCTGTGTAAAATTAATACTCTTTTATTATCTTCTTCGTTTATTTCTTTTAGCTTATCGTTTTCCATTTTACGAAAAGGGAATTACAACAAGAGAATTACAACATAGGAACTACAGCAAAGGAATTACAACAAAGAAAATACATAAATGGAATTATATATATATGCAAAAGAATCAACATACCACATATGCAAGTGCCATTACATATTCAAACATATATGTGCACCAAAAAGGAATTAATTAAGCTTTAAAATATGACTTTAATCTGTTTTTATTTGTAATTTTTGAGCTTACACATATATATATATTCATAAAACCTCACTAACCATTTGTGAAATATAAATGAATTTCTTCCCACAAAGCAGGCCCTTTATATTTTTAGAAATATAAAAAAGAAAAGTTATATATTAATTAATATTTCACTATGTTCACCTTTACAAATGAATAAAACTGAATATTTTTTTTTTTTTTGTTTTTGAATTTTAAAAATAAATTTTTTATTATGTGAACAGCTGAAGTTATATTTAGCAGAACCTTTGTTCATGTAGCAAAATATAAGAAGCATAATGGGGAAGAAACAGACGGATAAAATTAACTCCATATTTTAAAATAATACAAATACTAGATTGAAGATTAACCATAGAGTATTTATTCTTATCATAGGTTCTATTATATCGTTCTCTTTTTTCTATGTTTAACGCATTCACCCTAAATCAGAAAAAATACTAAATTGTGTGATTTAACATGCAATGTTTACATACCCTTATGCGTAAACAAATATATATATATATGTATTGGTATATATAATCCTAAAAATTATTTATCCCTACTAATACAATTGCTACGCCATCATATATATATTTATTGCCGTTTTTCCACCTAAAATTTCATTAGGTTTGGAATCATGAAAAGGCATGTTCCAAAGATACTTTTTAGCATATGTCCGTTTTATTAAATTGATTATATGTTCTTTTTCGTTTATTTCGTAAAATATGTACATATATATAAATAATATATTTGGTGAAATCAAATTCTGAAAAAATGCCTTTTAAGCAACTTAAATTGTACAGGAAGAAAAAACTAGCTGTACGATATTTACCGTTTTGTTTTTATCTCTCAAAACAATTCGGAAATACATAATAAATTTATACTTTTGTGTATATACGCATAAACATAAACTTTTTTCTTACTTTCCAGAACAGTATTATTCTTACAGAACGAATTGTACAAGTAAAAATACATAGGAACTATGTATCAACAGATGCTTCATAACATTTTCCCCGTAGATTATTCCAAAAAACATTTTGATTTCTTCGAAAAGATTATTTTCAGCTGTTTATTGTTTAATTATAGGAACTTTATAAATAAATTGAACATATTTGTATTATATATACATATATATATTTATTTATTCGCTTGTATAAATTGATATAAATACAGCACAAATTAAAAATGTAACACGGGAATCGCAAAGATCATTCCAAAAGGGAACGAAATATTAGTTGGGTTTTATGCTATTCTTATTCTTATTCACTCCTTAATATTTTTTTATATTAAGTTATGTTTGCACTTTTTGTTGCAATTTTTAAATTTATATGAAAAATTCTTAAGGAAAAAAAAAAAAAAAGAAGACATATACATATACATTTATATATATATGTAAACATTAATGTGGAACAAAATATAAGTTTAACTTCAAAAAAAAAAAAGACTACATTGAATACTTAAAAATTTCTTTTTTGTATATATATATATATATTTTTTTTTTTTTTTTTTACTTCTTTTTCATTTGTAAATAATATGAGCAAGCTAATATGTATAAATATGTGCCTACATTTTTGCCACTCTGCGCGTTTAACCTGGTTTTAAGAACGTTTTCCCGATAAATTATTATGTACGGAAACATGCATAAATATACATAATTTCCCATTGAAATAATTTTAAAATGAATTAAGTGACTTGTTACTCTTGTAAAAGCACGTACATTAATTAAAATGTGGGAATAATAATAAAATATAGTATGTAATATAAATATAAATATATAAATATTATATATATATATATATATATATATATAAATTAAAAGGCTGAATATCTATTAAATGGATTTTGATTTTTATTATAATTAATGTAATTAAAGTTCCCCATCATTTTATTATTTCTGTTATTTCTTAATTTATTTCTGTTATGCACATTTGCTCTATAGTGTGCTGCTGCTATTCCAAAGGTGTCAACGTCTAACATTCGTAACCTTTCTCTGTCAACCTTTTCATCTTTTCCTTGTTGTTTGTCTAATGTTTCACAACTAATGTTATCAAAGAAACTGGAATTTTTGTCATAACCACCTACTTGAAGACTATTGTTCATTGACAAAGTGTCCTTACTCTTTTCATCTAATACATTGCATTTGTCGAATTTTAAATTATTTGTACTAAAATCAAAATCTGGGCTGAACTTACTTTTTAGTGCAGGGTTTGGCTGTGATTCCAACTCTCCGATAACATAACTAGGTCTTTCATATTTTCTAAAATTTTTAAATCTATAACTATTAAAATTTCTACTACCATTATTATTACTATTATAATGGGTATAATAATTCGGTCTATTAAAGTATCTTCTATTATTTACGTTCATATTTCTATCATTTGACTGCACCATATTATTAGGGATTTTTAATGTCTTATTCATATTCATGTTATTGTTATAATTTATATTTTCCGTTAAACTATTTTTAGTCGATGGTGCTACGTTCATTGACACTATTGCTGGGTCATCCGGTATAGTTTTAGCAGCTTCACTAACTGTTACATCTTTTATATCCTTCCCTCGGAATATTATAAAGTCATAAACTTCGTTTGATGGAGGGATATCTGGTTGTCTTCTTCCTTCTGTTCCAAATGATCTAACATTTTGTAATGCAACAGTCGATTCATGCGTATTTATCGTGTACAGAATACCCTCATACCTTATCTCAGAATTGGAAATTAACGAAATTTTACTTCCTATATATGGCAAAGTTGATACGGAAGACATTTTTTTTTTTTCTCTCTCTTTAAATCAATACGTAATAGTATATGTGTTAATACACATGTATATATATAAAGGTGGTAATATGTATTTTTACATATAAATACCTATATGCTAGTATAATGAAAAAGTACGCACATTAAATGAATTCCTCAATATAAACACTTTAATATATTCTTTTTAATATATACACTTAAATAAATTCTCTTTAATATATACAACTTTAATATATTCTCCTTAATATACACGCTTTAATATATTCTCATTAATATATCGTTTTAATATATTTCCATTAATATATTGACTTTAATATATTCTCTTTAATATATATGCTTTAATATATACTCCTTAATGTGTATGTTTTAATATATACGTTTCAATATGTATTAATAAGTATGCTTTAGTACATATTCTTTTACGTTCAAGCTTTAATATGCATGCTTTAATATATATGCCTGTATATATATGTGCTACAGTATAAAAGCATTTACATAAATACTGTATATATAAAATTATAAATACGTATACGTTTAATATATATGTTTTAGCACATCTACAAGAATAGGCAAATGTATGTGAGTACATAGAAGTACATATGTGCATTTGTAAGTACAATAAAAAACCCCATAAAATGAAAAAGGGAAAATCTTTAAATTGAAGTTCTATATCATCTACTAAAAATGTATTTTTTTACTTTACGAAAGATATAGAAGTGTAAAAAGAACATGTAAGTGAAAAAATGGAAAAAATTAAAATGTTATATAAAAAAAATATAATATAAAGAGTAAAATATATAATCCAAAGAAATTAAATAAATATAATATGTCGCATTACATAATAAAAAAAGGAAGGAGAAAAATTACACTATGGATTTGACGATGGCCCAGCTTAAATAATATATGTAATGATCTAAAACACCAAAATTACATCAGAAAAAAAAAGAAATAAGATGAAAAACAAAGAAGAGAAAAAATATATATGAAGGAAAATGAAATAGAATAAATAATAAATGATTTACTGTTTATTAATATAAGATAAAAAAAGTGTATGATGATAAAATCTTTAATTTTACCCTACAGTGATTTTATAAGCGCAAGAATAAACTACCTTTGATTTTATCTTTTGAAAAATTAATAAGTAAAAATGAAATATTAACACTTTCTTTTTATGTTAGCTGTAAAAAGTTCTTTATAGACGTATTCTAAAAGTAATTTAAATTTAAATCCCATTTATTATTCTTCTACTTGAAATATATTTTAAAATCTTTAATGTAATTAAAATTAAAAAAAAAAAATAGAAATTATAAAAAATAATAAAATGATATATTACTTAAAATTTTTTCTATAAACATAAAAAATATTTTTATGTTATAATTTTGAAAAAACATGTATATGAAGAAGTACACATACATCTATAAGTATATGTATATGCAAATACATACACATGCATTTATATATATATATACAAACAAAAGAGTACACATACATAGCAATTGATTTACGTTGAAGGGGATGAAATGCTCATATTATTTTTTCATGATACTCCTAAATTGCTAATTTTTTGTAGTATATGATTTGAAATATGAATAATAAAAAAAAAAAAAATTAAATAATAAAAAAAATATTAATTTAATTATTATATTAAAAGGTTAATTATATATAAATGTATTTGCTTATGTCATTTAATATGAACCGACATAACAGTATAATATCTATTGTTTCATAAATTTTGTAGAAGTTTCAAATATATATATATATATATATACAAATAAAGAAATATTTAATGTTATTTTGCTCAAGCATTAAATTGAAATAGAAATTGAAATTATTATCACAAAAATACATGCAAAAACATCTTTTAACATGAAAAAAAAAAAAAAAAAAAAATTAAAGACAATTTAAAAATATCAAACTTTGACTTTAAAAGAAACAACACAACAAACTCCGAGATACATATATACTTTAAATTATGTTTTTACATCTATCTTTTTCTTATATATAGCCCAATATATGTTTTTTGTTTTAATATAAAATTATGGTAAATAATGAATTGTATTTATCAAAAACCCGTGCAAAAATTAATACGTTTATATAAATAAAAATTCTGATCCATATACGTCTTCATATGCAATTAGTTAAAAAAAAAAATAAATATAATTTTATGTTTTATAAGTTCTATTACATGTATATTACAATCTTGTAGTGAATCTAAAACATTAGTATATATTTACATATTAATATACATAAACATTTATATGTAAGTTTTAGATAATAAAGAAAAATCTCGCTTCTAGTTTATCTCTGATTAAAATAAATAATAAAATGAAATAATGAAAAAACAACTGAAAAATGATATAAACTACACATTCGTATTATAAGCAGTATGTCTACCTTCTCTGTATAAAATTCTTCCTTAAATTTATTGTACATATCAACAGAAGCATACACCCACACATCCAATTATTAGTATATACATATAAACACATAAGAGTTTGAATACGTAGGAACAAAATATACGGCTACATACATAAATGTAGGAAATGTATTTTTTACATGTACATAATTTATCCACACAGTTCTTGCTAGTATTTCAAGTCTAAATAAACAAAATGCAAATGGGATTTATGTAATTTCACATTTTTTTAGACGACTAATTTTAAATGAGCGACTAAATTTATATATGCACACATTCATGAAAAATAAAAATTATACAAATTTAAATTATTTTTAAAATTAAAACAAAAAAAAAAAGAAAGAATAGGTGTACTTATATATAAATATATAAATGCACTAGTAGCTTTTATCATCTTTCAAATATTCAAATTAAAATGCAAAAAAAAAATATAATTTTACGCTTACAGATAATGTATACCTACTAAAAAAAAAAAAAAATAATTAATGTACATACAAAAAAAAATTCACCCTATTCACTTGTATAAAAGAAGAACCATGTATGAAAATATATCTTATTATGTTTATAAGATTTGTTTTTAAAGTTTTCGTAAATTTTTAAAAAAATAAAAACAAAAAAAAATATTTTAACTGAAATATCATTCTGATCCCTTAATTTTTTTTTTTATAACTCAGAAATGATTTTAATTGTTAGTGAACACTTTTACTGTTAATTCTTTCATATTACACTATTTTTTAAAAACGCGTTGTTTATATGTTTTTTCAGTGGGCATTATATTATGCACATTTCATGAGCAAATTGTATATATTTGTGTGTACATATATATATATATATATGTACACACAAATATATACAATTTGCTCATAAGAGTATGTAAATTTCATTTTTGTAGCTATTTTATAAGTGTAAATTATAACTCTTAAAAATGCTACATGTAAATTAGTTTCGTTTGTATTAACAAAAACTAAAAAATTGTTCCACTTGTGAAAAATGTGTCACCAAGCAACTCATTTTGAATAAACAATAAATATTCACATTTACCATTTCTGGTGTTTTATATAAACCCTTAAATATACGTTACGTTAATATTTTTTATCTTTCGTTTACTACATTTCATTTTTTAATGTGCCTGACGTAAAGATTTTCTTGTGAACTTTTTCATATTCGTTATGAAGAATATGGACTAATTAACTCAAAGAAGTAGACAACTACTAATTTTATAAGTGTGGAGGGAAATTAATGATGTATATGCCATATTATACATATATGTACGAATGGAACACACATATTGCTAAACAAATGTCAAGGGGGTTACTATTTCAGTATTATCTTCTCGAATGCGTTAAATCTTGTTGTATAGACACATACTCAAATTTTTGAGGAGTTAAAAAGACAATATTATAAGTAAATTAAAAAATATTTAAAAAAAAATTGCTTTTTACCTAAGGAGCTATTCTTTTTTAAAATATTTTTTAAGATAAACTATGTAAAAATGAAAATAAAAATAGAAATAAACATGCACTTTTATTAAAAACTTGTTATAATTGAAGAAAAGTTTTTTTTTTCAATTTTTTTCTTATATATATTGAAAAGGTATCGAAAAAAAAAAAAAAATTCCTTAAAAAATTCTATATATCATTTTAACTTTTATATATAAAAAATCACTATATATTCTTTGCTCATTATGTAATAGGTATTACATATATTTTGCTTGCACGGATGGGTGAAATTCATATGTATTATTTATTATATACATGGTACAAACTATATTTTGTGCTATATTATTCGTTTTGCACACTTGGTTCATTTTCTTCATGTTGAGTATTTGTTTGATGTTTTTCATTTATTCCTTCTTCCTGATTTGGTTCATTTCTCTGTTCTATATTTACCTTAGCTAAATATTCAACTAATTCTAAGGAAGATATTTCTTCCCAGGGTTTATCTTTACCAACAACAGCTAGCGATGTATTATCAACAGTTAATTCATTTTCATTTGAGAGGGAGCATCTCAATGCTTTTAAACAATGTATAGTTAAATCCTCTAACGATGATTCTTCAAATAGATGAGCATTTTTTTCTAAATAAGTTTTTGATGCGTGAGATCTTGCACCGAATGATAAGGCAATATATTCAAAATATGAACCATTTGGTTTAGTTTCAAAAATATAAGGTTCCTTAAAATACCCCGCTATTATTAAACCTACGCCAAAAGCCCTTCTACTACTTTTTTGAGTGTTTTTTTGATATTTATCTGCTACTTTTCTAACTAATTTTTCTATATTTATATTTTCATCAAACAAAAACTTATGCGTCAAACATTCATTTCTCATAAATTTTGTTAATACCTTAGCATCGGATGTTATACCACTCATTGTGGCACCTATATGATCATCGATTTTGAATAATTTTTCCTGATGAAATGATAATTTGCTAATAGATTTTTTTAAGCCACACACTACCTACGAATGGGAAAAAAAAGGAACCAAAAAAAAGAAATAAAAAATAAATAATTAATTATATATATATATACATTGCAAAAGTAAAAAATTTTCTCAAAAGGGTAGGAACATATTTAAAAGAATGCACTTCTTTGTTTTTCATTTCTATTTCTTCCTCTTCCTATATTTCCAAATTTTCATTAACGATGTAACCCCTCAAATTGGAAAACATATTATAAATTTCAAAAAAAAAAAAAAAAAAAATATATATATATTTATTTTTTCCTTTTTAACCACAAAATCCTTGGACTTCACTGCCACAGCACAAGTTCCCTGTTTTATTGCTTCATTTGCATATTCTATTTGATATAGCCTCCCTAAAAAGGTTTACATACATTTGTACGTACATATATGTATAATTATTCACATACATAAATACATATATATCTATGTATGGTATATTAAAATATGCACTACTTTATCTTTTCTCATGCCAACTAATTTGATATAATACCTTCAGGAGAATAAATAATATTGTCTGTGTCATATAAGTTTCGGTACATTTTATTGATTTATTGGATTGTGGTTCTCTTTACGTATGTTCCTTTTCCCTAATGATTTTCCCCTGCTTTTCTTTTTCGTTTTCTTTTTCTTTTTTGTGTTATTATATTTTTGTTATATACTAATTTTTTATGGAAAAATGCTTTTTAAAATATACGTATGTAAATTAAAAGGTCAACGTAAAAAATGGAAAAAGAAAATGATTTACTTATAAATAGTTTTCATAACATTTAACAAAACAAATTACAATTTTTTCATAAAACTTTCTATCCCCTAAGAAATGTAAATTTATTTATTAAAAGATGGTTCATGTTTTATTGTAACATATTATTTGTTCTCCCTGTGCATAAAATTGCCATACTGTTATTTGTTTGTTATACATCATAAATTTTATGTTTTTTTTCTTTTTATATTGTCATTTTTTTTTATTTTTTTTTTACAATAAGAACTGTTTTATAAAACCCCGCAGATATTCAAGTTACTAGGCTCATTTCAGTAAGGTTTCACACGTATAAGTACAAATATGTGCATTAAATATTAGGTATTTAAGGAAGAATATACTACTATACTATAAACTCATATAGCGATGCAATTTGTAGAGAAATTTAAAATTTTTTAAAACTCGCTATATATATATATGTATATAATTCAAAAATTATTGCACTTTTTATTATAATCTTTACAGCCCGAACAATATATTCACTTTGACACATATGTTAAAATTTTTTTTTTTAATTTTTTTTCATTTCATTTTGCATATTAAGCTATTTCCTCATTTTGACACTTAAAAATAATAGTGTGGCAAAATTTGTTTCAGTATATATCCAATTTTAAATGACTTTTTTAAAAAAAAAAAAAAAGAAAAAGAAATAATATTTTTAATAGTTTGATATCATTCAGTCTTATAAATAGATTAATTTACTTAAAAAAAAAAAAGGTTAACGCTTCATATAATTCTGGGTATTTTCACGTTTACGCATATATGTTCGTACATAAATTTTTTAAAAATGTTTTTTCATGCAAGCTGCTTTTATTTACGCGAAGATATTTTCAAACAAGTCTTTTATGAAATTAAAAAAGCACATGTGTAAATAATTAAATATACATATGGGAATGTATTAGAATTTGTATATAGTTCAATGCTCCCTTGGTTTATATTTTTTTAGTGTTACAGATGTGTATTGTTGAATACATTGCACAGTAAAGGTAAGCATTATTTTTTTTCGTCTGTTCTTCAATTTGCAATTCTTGTCAAATATAGGTTAAAAGATTTGCTCATCATTCATATATTTATATGCATAGATACATGTGTTCGTATACTTATACATGTTCACGTGGTTGCACATTCGTATAAGCGTTTGTATATGGCACTTTATAAGATTCGCTTCCTTTTTTTTTTTTTTTTTTTTGTCTTTAACTGATTGTTAATCCCATTTTCCCTCATACTAATATACTTCAAAAAATATCTTATACATTTCACAAGAGAGCTTAAGAATAATTTATTTTATTTAATGAAAAGAAAAGAATACAACAAAAGACATGCATTTTTTAAACAATATATTTGAAAAAACAAAAATCCACCTAGAGTTTAGAAAAAAATTAGACGAAAAATTAAATGAGCATATAAAAAGCGGTATCATAATCGCAAATGAAAAGTTTTCAGGTACAAAACAAGGTTATAGAAATAGCCGCATAAAACTGAGTAACGAATTTATTGAGAATTGTAATGAGAAATTACTTTTAGATATTTTAAAAATTAATAAAAAATTGAAATTATGTTATGATGTAAAATACCATATTATTTATAGTGTTTTACTAAAAAGATGCAGAAAAAACAATAGTATTGGTGTTGAAAAGAAGTACGAACAAATTATGAATAATGTATATAAAATAAAAAGAAAAAATACTTCTTATTTTATGAATCAATACCTTATAATAAAATGCATATACACAGGAGAATTTGGAAATGTATACTATTGTAGAGACGTTATAGAAAACAAAAATTATTGTTTAAAAATTTTTTATTTGGGATTATGTTTAAAAGAAAATTGTCCCTATTATATTAACGACCAAGTGTATTTAACTAACCACTTTTGCAAAATTTTAAATGAAATTTTTTTCTTAAATTATTTGGAGAATAAAAACATAATTCATATTGAAAAGATATTTTTTGATGAAAAGAAAAAAATCCTATTTGCTATTTTTCCATACGTAAAATATCAATCAATGTATTATAAAAAAAAATATGGGATATATTCAATATATAATAAAACTGTTTGTATTGACAAGAAACATGTACAAATAAATTTATATTCAGAAAATTTCCTTGGACACCTATTTTTAAACATTTACAATACCCTCATTTATTTGTTACAAAAAAGTGTAGCATACGTAGACCTAAAACCTGATAATATACTCCTAACAAAGAGAAATAAAGAGGAAATTGCTTCTTACATTGTTCATGTTAAAAAAAAAAAAATTACAAAAACTTGTGCTTTAACAAAGTGTTTAGATTTGGCAAGTATAGAAACAAATATTAAGAAAAAATTAATTAAATCATCAAAAATAGAATATAAAAAAGACGACGGTGATGCAAGCTCCTTTAATAAGAAAATATTCTTAAGCAGAAAAAAAAAACGGACGAATGAAATAAAAGGGGGTCATTCTTATTGTCTTTATAAAAAATTAAACACAGAAAAACTGAAAAATAAAAAAATAAAATACTTATATAATATTAATTTGTCACAATGTTTCGAATATAATAATAATGTAAAAAGGATTTTCTTTATAGAAAACAAGTTAAGCAATATATTTTTTTCAGCAGATGAAGCTGCTGTATATATACAAACATTTATTCAAAGAAAGAAAACAGAAGAATCAAATTTTTTAGAACCGAAAAAGGGTATTGTTTGTAAAAAGTATAAAAACACCACAATTAATTCAATTAAACCACCTACTAAGAGATGTCAAATAAACAAAATAAAAAACTTATCTATTTTTAAATACATGGAGAACAATTCTGTTAGTTTTTTAAAATTTTATTGGTTATATTTTAACCAAGATAAAATAGAAAACGTGAATAAGGATTTTTTAATTTATCTGGATATACATTTTATAAATAAATATTTTTATGAAGGTATAAACACAAATAATAATATACTAGACCTATTTGGAAAACAAGAACTTAAAAGACATAATAAGAGCAAAATGAATAAAAACCAAGAATCGAAGAAGCAACACAATAGTGAAAATACTGAAAATTCAAATATAATAAACAGCGAAAACAGTGAAAAGGGGGAATTACAGAAACAAGACAATAAACAATTCTGTTTTTCAGAAAGTGAAATTAATAATATGAATTTGATGAAGTTAATAGATTTTGACACATGTTCTTTCATTCTAAAAAATTTTAGTACACATATTCAAGCAACGGATATTTTTAATTCCTTTGAATATTTATTCAATGTTAATAATAAAGTTGCCCAGCTTTCGAAAAAGTTGTCATATAACTTTGGATCTGTTCTGTATACATTTCTGTTCGGAAAAACTCCTTACTAGTAATTATTCACTATTATTCATGCATACCCATGCATATATATACATACAAATACATGCATACTCACATGTGCCCACCCTTATATGCACACATGCACATCCCTTACATAATATTTGGTAATCAGAACCCTTTCATTCTTGCTTATAAATATAACATCGAAAATTTTAACATATTCTTCCTAACATTATGTTATAAAATATTTTCATTTTCATATTTTCTTAATTCTTTAGTGGGGATAATATATTTGAAATTTATAGGAACATGAAAAACGGAAAGTTGGTTTTTCCAAAATACCGAAAAATTGACATAAATTTAAAACACTTATTAAGGTATACATACAACTTTTAAATAAAATATAAAATAAAAATGTATTAAATTAATATATTTTTAACTTTAAAATTGTTTTAAGTTTTTATATTTTATAGAAATCTGCTAAATAACAATCCTGACAAAAGAATGCAATTCAAAAAAATAAAAAGACATATATGGTTTTCAAAGTTTGAGTGAACAATTCCTATATATGCATACTTATGCAGACATATGAACACAAATTCGTATATATAAATATATGTGAAAAAAAAAGGACTTAAGGTAATCCACATTTGCATAATCTCATATTTGACCAAATAAATTACTTTTTTCCTTTCTTTTTAAATAGTATGTACTTCATAAAATACATATATACACTATATGCATACATACATATGTATTTTAACTTCTAACTTATTACAAATAACTAAAGGTATTATTAAAATGTATTTATAAATATTCCATTTATTCTAAATTACATATCATCATTCCTTAATTTTCTTCGTTATTACTTCATCTTTCCCATTTTTATATCTTTTTAATTCATCTTCGTCAATATTCTACAAAAAAAAATAAAAATAATAATAATAATAATAATAATAATAATAATAATAATAATAATAATAATAATAATAATAATAATAATAATAATAATAATAATAATAATAATAATAATAATAATAATAATAAAATTAAACATATATCGCAATTAAACCCTTTTTGAAAGTAGAACACACTTTTGAATTATTTTGTTAAATTATTATAAGCATAACAATCTTCTATATTATTTCTTTATATTTTTAAATATATAACCTTTTGATATTTTTGGGCTATCTGATTTATACAGGAAATAAAAAAATAAATAATTACTACAAAAAAAAATATATTAAATAAAAACATAAAATTCATTTTGGAGTTAGATTTTTTCCCATATTTTAAAATTGAGATTTTTTCGTCCAGAAAATTTTCAATATATGACGGATCGAAATTATTAGAAAGTCCGAGTAAAGGGAAAAGCGATATTACTTTCTGTAGAATTTTTATTTGCATTCCTCTATACTTGTTTGAAAATACAAAGATTAAGAACAAGGACTGAGCAAGGGTTTTTACAATACCTTTTCCCAAAATAAGTGGAATAAAAAATGTTCTAAATGGCATAAGAAAATGCCCACAACAAATTCCACACAAATCAAACATTACTGCAGAGATAGAAAAAATAAAATAAATAACTAAAATAAAGGGGTGAATAAAAAGTAGTAGAATAATATACGTATAATAAATACACATAGAACACAAGCATACTGAAAGCATAATATAAACTTAAGTCCATGGATATGTATATTACCATTAGGCCAACATGACAAAAGAAAAACAGAAAGGGATCCATGTTTTTTAATAAAATTTATCATCCATATTTTCATAGACGTAATCATATTCTGTTTTCCTTCTATTATATCTTTTTCAAAATTTTCATAATCATCATCATATAACTTGGACTATTATAAAAAAAAAAAAAAAACATACATACATTTAAAAATAATTTATAAATAAAAAGACACTTTCAAATTTATTTCATTTTATTATTTTTATTTTTCATAAAATAATGCCATTTCTATAAAATATGTGCACTTTGGTAAAAACTTTTCCATTTTTTCCATTCTTCCGTTAATTGTCATTTCCTAATCTTTTTCATATTACCTTTGACGCATAATATGACGTCAGATAAGGAGGTAGTTCACCAAATGCCGTTCCCATTCCCCATATAAAACAATATGGATATACTTTAAAAAATAATCTTGATAAAGTTATGTTCCCGTCGTTTCTACTTTTGCACTTTAGGTGAAAAAAAATATATATATTTAACTTCTATTTACATAATGCATTACTAATTATATAGTCTTTGTAACAACTAACTTTAATAACATACTACGAATATCAAAAATGAAATAATAATTTACATTCCTGGTAATATCTACTACGGTACGTGCAAGCAGATATAAATTTATGTATGTATATATATATATATTTATTTATTTATGCGAATGTGTTACTTAAGCAAATGTACATATACATCTTTTCAAACGTATATAACAATTCAAACTACTTTTAATGAAATATTTTATTTTGTTATTTTGTTTTTTTTTTTAATTTCACTTCAAAATGATTTCCGGAAGTTAGCAACGATCTCCACATATTTACCCTTGAGTCAAAATCCAATGAATTGCAATATTCAGACGTTGAACAAATAAAATAAATGTGTGGAAACAAAAACAATACCCCTGAATGCATACCGCATCCTAAACCTACGCTACTTAATATTCCTAAAGCAAGCCACCATATTACAACTTCTACATATATTATAAAATCATTTAAGTACTCATATTTATGTCTTATTTTAAATAAAAGCAATATAACTATTATAATCAACAGTATTATTTTATTGTATTTTTTATGTTTTTGGTATATATTCAAAATTATATTTTTCAATTCTAAAAAAAAAAGAGTAATAGTCTTGATAGGGTGGTAATATAAATTTATATCTTTCCTCTTTAAATACAACTCCCTTTTTTTAGCTTCATACAAATCCATCCTTATTTATAAATCTTATATATACATGTATTAATATTAAAAAAAAAATTAAATAAGGAAATAAAAAAAATTCATTTACTAAAACAAAAATAAATAAATATATATATATCTTTCTTTTATTTATTTTTAAAATACTTTTCCTTTTTAAAAATATGTTGCTAAAAAAAATAAAAAAAAATGTCACATTATGTAAACTTGTGCTTTTATGTTCCTTATGCTGCGTGTAAAATATATTATTTTTATTACTATTTCTTTTGATAAATTAAAAAATCAACACAATGTAATACCATAACAAATGTGTGGATACAATTATATTTGTTAGCAAAAACTGCGTAATTAAAAAAAATATCTATATTGAAAAATTTAGTACATAATTATATATATATATACTTATTTACATCGGAAATAAATGTTTACAGATGAATGGAAAAAGAGATGAACATAAAAAATATTCACTTATTATTCTTACATACTTCCTCCTAAAATGTAATATATATATATTTATAAATATATATATACATACATATATACATACATATATACATACATATATACATATATACATGCATATATACATACATACATATATATTTATATATATATGTGAACAATCAATTATCCTTAATAAATATATATGTTAATGTCATAAAATTAAAAATGACTATAAAACAATAACGTAAATATTTTACAAAAAATTTTGCAAAATGAATATTCTCATGGAATAAAAATATATTATTGCTTTCTCTTTTTTTTTAAATTCTTAAAAAAACTCCGCAAAAAAAGAAAAAAAGAAAAACATTAAACACAAATATATGCATACAATAATATTATGTATTCATAAATGTACATAAATTAAGTTATATGCGTATTCCATTTTCTCCTTGTTTTGTTCTTTTCGCATTAAATGTATTATGGGGGTATATATTAATATCATTTAATTTTTTCGTATTTTACTATACATTTTAATGAAAAAGTTTTTTTCTGATCATCTATTTTTTAAATGGTCAATAAAAATAAAATTTACAATTTTTGGTAATTCATATTTTTCTGTTTAATTTAGGAGCATATGTATATTAAGTATATGTATTATACCAGTAATAAAATACTTCGTACATGTATTTAACTATTGACGTGTTTTGTTAATGGATAAAAAATAAAATCATATGAACATTTGGAATTATTAAAATTAAGTTACGTACATGTCCAAAATGTGAATTTATACTTAATTTTTTTTTATTTTTATTTTTACCTAAAATCTCCTTTACATAAGAATACCTTTAAAATTATTTTATATGTATTATGTTTAAGCAGTATGTTAGTTACCGACGTGCTCCTTTTAAAATTAGTAAAATCATAGATTTCATTTAGTGAAATTTTATCAATATCCCGAGGCGATCTCTTAGTATATATAAATAGAAAAAAAGAATTTAAACTAATTTAAATGTAGAAAAATTACTGTGTAATTAAATGAAAAGCAAATTGGGAAAACCTTCAAAAAGAAAAAAAAAGAATAATCGTATAAAAAACATATAATATATAATTTGCACATATATATATATGCAAATATTAATCAGAATGATCTTGCTTTAAAAATAGAATTTGATGAATGTATTTTCTATTTAAAAATACAAAAGTAACAGAGAAGGATTAATTAACAAATTGTGTAGAAAAAAATTAATTGAACTTAGAAAAGTAGAAAAATTGATAATTTTTTTTAATATTATGTAGTAATAAATATTACTTATATTGTGAAATCATATAAATAATTTAAAAAAGAGTATAGAGAATAGAATAAATGAAAATTAAACGCAAATCAAAGTAAAGCAAGAAATACTCTTACTGCATAGTAATACAAGGAGAAATGGCTAAAGTTATAGTTAAGGGAAGCATATTTGATGAAAATGTAAATGTTAAGGATCAAGAAATTATGACCAAAAGGCTAGAATTTTTAGAGAGCGAAATGATTCTGCCACCAAGTAGTATGAAAGGTGTTATTGATAAAACAGCTGCTTTTGTTAAAAAAAATGGAAGAATATTCGAACAGAAAATATATAAAGAAAAAGAAAAACAGTTTGGCTTTATAAACCCTACGCATCCTTATTTTTTTTATTATCAATATAAGTTACATGAGTTATTTCTAGGTGCAGAAGAAAGGAAGATAATTCCTAAGGCTATTATGGAGATAAAAAAAAGAGAAGACTTAAATAAATCTACTAATAATGAACACATTTTAAAGATATGTGATTTTGTAAAAGAAGACAATAAAAAAGAGAAAAATAAAATTATCTACTCAA
Source organism: Plasmodium malariae (assembly GCF_900090045.1). Lineage (NCBI taxonomy): Eukaryota > Apicomplexa > Aconoidasida > Haemosporida > Plasmodiidae > Plasmodium > Plasmodium malariae. Next base: position 3,247,792 of record NC_041786.1, on the reverse strand, counting down.
TAGATGATCAAGCAGAAGAAGAAGGAATACAAAACCAAGAAGAAAAAATAGAAATAAAGGAAGACATATATACAATTATATCTCCATTTATCAGTTCAGTAGATGTTGATTTAATTAAAACAACAGCATTGTTTGTTGCAAGAAACGGAAATAAATTCCTAAATGAACTTATAGAAAGAGAAAAAAATAATAATCAGTATGATTTTTTAAGAGCAAATAATTTGTACTTTAATTTCTTTTCTAAACTTATTGACATCTATGTAAAGTGCTTACTTCCAAATACAGATATAATAGATAAAATAAAAAAATATTCAAACAACAAAAGTGATATTCTAAATTATTCTTATAGTATTTATAACCATAATATGAAAAAAAAAGAAGAAGAAGAAAGAAAAATTGAAGAAAAAACAAAATGTGACACATTTTATGATTGGGTAAGTTTCTCCGTTGTAGAAACAATTAACTTTGACGAAAATATTGAATATTTGCCACAGTCAATCGATTTTAATAATGTCGAAAATTATGTATTAAATCAATTATTCGATACGGATAAAAAATATACTAATTTGGAAAAAATAGATAATATTTATTATCACGCGAATAATGTAAGTAAAGTAATAGATGAAGGAGAAGATATGGAAGGAGTGGAAGAAGAAGATAAACACGATACAGATAAAGGGGAAGTAGAGGAAGAAGAAGATACAGAGATAACTAAACTAAGAAATAAATATACGCATGATGCAGCAGAAGAATCGAAAGAAAGTTCCTCAGAAAAGGATGATAATATTATTACTAGTAAAAAGGATATCAAAGAACAACAAAAAGGACACAAACTTGATAAATTGGACAAAAATAAAGAAGATAATGATAATGAATCACTGAATAAGGAAGAAATTAAAGATGATAATATTCAAGTTGTTGATGATGATGATGAAAATGAAGAAAAAATTATTGTCGTAAAGAATTACGAAAAATCCAAGAAACATAGAATAAATAATGAAAATATGCATTTATGCCCAATAACAAATCAACCAATTGATATAAATGATATGACGAAACATCTGAAAACATTATTATTGGACCCACAGTGGAAAGAACAAAAAGACAAATTATATGAGAGGGCAAAGAAGGAAGCGTCTTTCACACCTCTTGAGGATATTGAAGGAAATTTATCTCTTTTTGTTATTAACAGACCAGATCTTTTTGGATCTATTGACGAAGAAATTAATGAACATACATCAAATGAAAATAAAAAAAACACTAAAAATGCAAACAGTAATAAAAATGAAGATGTCTACAGCTATATTCATAATATTTACAACAAAATTTTGCCAGGACCATCCATGGCGCATTATCCTCAAAATGATGATAAAGGAAAAAAAGAAGGGAATATTCAAAAAAATAAAAAGCAAAGAAGAAATTAAGAATTAATATATCACGTAGCTTAACAGATAAATTGACCACCAAAAAATTATTATAACTAAAAGTTAATAGTCATTAATGAAATAATCTCTTTTCTGCAAAATTTGAATAAAAAAAAGGTAATTTTTATAATATTTGTATGTGAAGGGAAACAGAAAAAAAAAAATATCCATATTCATGTTATACATGCGCTCTTTTATTTTTTTTTATTGCATGCGAAGTTTTTTGAAATTTCGTGAAATAATAAAAAAACTGTTTTGTTCATTTGGTTTATTTAATATTTTTGATTAATCTTGTTCATTCTGCGTATATTACCTGTTTATTTTCCATTTTAAATAAACACTTACCCTTTAATTTTTGCCTGACGTTTTATTTTGTTATTTATTATTCTTTTTTTTATTCCAGTTTTAATTACATTATTTATATACATTAATTTTTTTGTCCTATGAAACTTTAACAATTTTCAATTTGTTCATCATTTTTTTTTATATAAACTCCTTTTAAATAAAAATCTATCTTTTCACTATCTGCAACGTGAATGCTGTATTTTTTAGTTACATCGCCTTTATTTATTGGCCTGTATTCAAAAATTTAGAAATGTAGGCATAAAATAAGTGCATGATGCAAAAAAAAAAAGGAAAAAAGAAAAGCTGACTTACGTAAACGTTACTATTATATAATCAGGAAATAGGAAGGGATTTTTTCTTTCTTCGTCTTTTCCAGAGCTAGTATTATCGACGTCATATGTTTTTCCAAATAAAATATCTTTCGTTTTGCTGAAACGAAATATGTTGTCATCTTCTTTTTTGAGTACGCAAGAACTCTGTATTGCAGGGGAAAAAAAAAAGAAAAAAAAGTTCATTGTTCTTTATTTCCTTTATAAAAATGCTAGTGCAGTAATTCATAGTTAGAACAGATTTGTTCATAATGATTTTTCATGGTGATTTGAAAAAAGAAAATGTTTCTTTTTTTGTTGTATTTTTCTTTTTGTTTTTGTTTAATTTTCCTTTCTTTTTTTCTTTTTTCTAAATAATACATCACTCGAAGAATCCTCCTCTTTTACAGCCCAGATGGCAGGAATTTTTGTCGTGTTAAATAAAAACAGACAAAATTTATACATTTTTAATTCATGAAATCTAAAATAAACAAAGTATACATTGTTTCTCATTTCAATTTCATTATATATCATTCTTCCCCTTTTTATTTTATCGCAAATATTATTCTCAATCTCATTTAGCTCTTTACAGTGTTCCATTTTTTGGTTTTTTCTATTTAAGTAATTAAATTCTTGAAATATGTGCATATTCTCCTTCATAATTAAAAAGGATACATTGTAATGACACTCAATACAAAACATTTGCTGATTTTTACTTGTTAAATACTGAAATGTTAAAAAATCCTCGTATATGTATTTCTTATCTAATTTATTTGTCAAGGACATATTATGATTAGTGTTATTTTTTATCTCATTTTTAAACTTCAATTCATTTATTTCTAAGTTTATGCACACTCGGCTTTTACTTTTTATGTGATACTGGAAAAAAAATATATATAATAATAATGATAAAGTGCAATCACTTGCTGAATTCTGCAGATGTGTATACATATATACAAATATATATATATATATATATATATATGTTCATGTTTACGTATGTGTGTATGCACGTTACGACATTCTAAACCCCTAGATAAACAAAAAAAATTATAAATGTAAAATAAGAACCGCTAGCTATGTCAGATAAAATCGTATATGCTATATATAAAGCAAATAGTCATTCATAATTACAAGTATATATCTTACTATTCTAGTATTTGAATGATCAAATTCTTCAAAATCTATATAAATATTTTTTATCTCAAAAAATTTTTTCATGTATATGTACGTATAAAGATGTATATCTTGTTGATTTATAAAATATAAACTCAATTTTTTGTTTTTCAAAAATGTTTGATCAAAATATGCATTTATTTTGTTAACATCTTCATATAATATGTCATTAATAGCCTGATTTTTATACATTTTGTCAATTCTTTTGTAAGCCTTTTTGTTGAAATAATTGAAATCAAATTTTACTCTTTTATCATGAGAACTGCGCAGAAACAAAAAAATAGTAAAGAGAAAAAAAATATGAAATAACGATAATATATACAATTCACTTGTAAGGATTACTTTCTTTGCATAACTATTTTGTAAAACTGCTAATTATTCTTTTGAGCTTATCGCTGCTTATTCTTTGTCTGTTGGTTTATTCTCCTATCTACATGTACATGTACATACATACATATATATATATATATATATTAATTTATTTATTTATTTGCCCTTTTTATATGTACATCCTTCACTTATACGTTCCTATATTTATTAAATTTTTCTTTTTTCATTACATTTTACTGTTGCATAATAGCATTATTCTAGGTTTCTCAATATTTATAGATAAATAAAAATGAAGAGATAATTGCCCTCTTAAACCTTCATTTAAAATATTACAAGATGACTTATTTTTAATTTCATTATTTGTGTCAATATGATGAAGATAATTGTAACTACAGATGACTCTATACAAATGATTCCCTTCTTTATGTAATATATTTTCCAAATGTATTTTCACTTTTTTTTTCTCCTTTTTATTCATATAGTTACTCGAATTCTCAATTCTTATTTCACAATTCTCATCAGTAATATCCGTGCTTTCAGAAGAACAGGACATGTTTTCCCTAGTTACATCACTATTTATATTTGTGTATTTTCCATTAGGACTTATGTTGCTTCCCCCTCCTTTCTTGTATTCTTTTCGTGCGACTTTTCCTAGTTTAACCTGATTAACTTCTTCAGCTCCTTCAAATTCTTCAACTTCCGCAACTCCTGTGTCCTGTTTTACGCTTCTATTCTTTTTATTGCAAAAGTAGGAAATTTTATTAAAGTTCCATGTAATGCTTTTCCTCAAATTGCACGAATTAAATATTGTAATTTCAAATGGTTTTAATATTTCATAAAAACATTTACATATTTTTTCTACTTCTTCACTTCTTTCATGTTTGCTTAATTCCTCATATTTTTTTAAAATTTCCTTATTTACGAAAATAGAGTTAATAAATATACATGCATCACCTCTTTTTGTAATTTTATGATGACTTAATAAATGTAATGATTTTATCTGTGAAATAATGGATATTTTACAAATGCTTTCACGTTTGCTTAAGTTCAATGTTATTTTATCCGTGTATAAATTAATGTTGTCCGTGTGTATATAAAGTTTTATAAATGAACTTTTCATAGAATTTACAATACTATCAAAGGGGAAAAAATCTAAGGAGAAATTATTTTTTAAGTTTAAACAATATTCATTCTTTTCATTTAATATTTTGTTCAAGTAATTATAATAATAGTCTTCGTTTTTGTCTTTATATTTAGCAATTATGTGCTTTAGTTTATTGTAATTCTCATAATTTAATTTCTCCAAGTTTATGTTCTTACAACTTATACACTCTTTTTTATTTAACTTATAATCATTGATAAAATCAGAAATTCCATTCCATTCCTTATTTGTAATTAAACTGTTTATGCTGTAATGAAATATTTCGTTTATAGTATCGTTTATGTAATTATTAGAACTCAAACTCAAGTTTAAATTATATTTATTTTTGTTACTTATAATTATATATATGATGTCACTTTCGTTTTTTACGTCGTAATAGTAGTTTTTATACAAATTTATGGTACCACTGTGTGTACCTTTTCCCGCTACCTTTTCCTTTTCCTTCTCTTTTTCTTTTTTCTTTTTCTTCCCCTTTTCCTTTACTTTTTTTTTTCCCTTTTCATTTTTAACTGCATCTATATCTTTCACTTCTTCTTCTTCTTCTTCTTCCACTTCCACTTCCACTTCTGCTTCTGCTTCTTCGATTATAGCGTCCCCTTTTTCATAGTTGTAGTGCAGTTCGCATTTATTCCTCTTTACGAAATCGATAAAATCACAACCTATGTTATTGCTTAAGCGCTGTAGGAGGGTGTGTACCCATATAAGTTTTGATATCTTTTGATTTATCAATTTTTCTGTATCACTCTCATTATTATTACCACCACTATTGTCATTAACAATAAAAGCTGACTCATCAATAGTCACTTCGCAACCATAACTTTTATATTCCGTTACTCTGTCATTTGTATCTCCTCCAAAGTTTTCAATTTCATTACTTAAGTTGCGTTCCCTATTTGTTTTTATTTTTTTACAGAATTCCATATTTTCAGCGAATTCTGACCTCATTTGGTTAATAAAACTTCCAAATTTTTTTAAAATATTTTCATCCAAATTAATGTTAAAAAATTTGTTTATTTCTTTAAAATTTTCTGTTATCGTTTTATTACTACTACTAGATATATTCTTATCATCTACCACTTTTATAAAATTTAATTCTTCCATCATTTCATTCACAAATGATTCAGAAATGTCTTTACTTTCTACTTCTCCCACTTTTTCCGCTATTTCTCTTAAATATATGTTTTTTTCATCATCAGCACATGTGTTTCCCATTTCCCTAGATTTCGAGTCGCACATAGCCTTTTTCATATAGTTAAATAAAGATAACAATAAATTGTTTTCATTTATTAAAATAAAGTCAAATGTATGTACATAAAAGCGTGAATTCACTTTTATAATTTCACGATATTCAAAATATTTTAAATTTATGGAGAACTTTAATTTTATGAAATTTTTGTTTTTAGTAACATCATCGTCATGAAATATCAATAACCTAAATTCGTGTTTTTTACTTTCTTTTCCCTTTATTTTATTTATATTAGGATCAGACATGATAATGCATCCATGAATTACATTTTTTTTACTACCTTCTTCGTTTACATAACTATCATTCTGAACAACTTCTGCTTTACTCTTTTGATTAGTCTGATAACATTTTTTATCATATGTTCTTCTTTTACCTCCTGAACAATACTCTAATGAAACATTTTTTATACTATTAATTTTCATAAAGGAATCAAAATCTTTGTAGTAGTATGTCAATTCCGGGTCACAATTATTAATTAATACATATTTCTTTTTATGATAATTGTACTCAAATGTATTGTTTTCCTCTTCACAAAAGTGATAAGAAATTTCAAGTTCATTTAAATTCTCCACATTTAAGTATAAAACATCACTACATATTCCGATATAATATTCTTCCCCCTTTTCGTCAATTTCTTTCTTTCTCTTCTTCTCTTTTTTCATATCAGACTTTTCACCATGACCTTTCTTTTCACACTTTATTATTATATTCTGGTTTTTGCTTTCTCCTTCTATTAAAATATTTTTCTTAAATGCATTCCAGTTCACCTAAAAGGAAATTAAAAATAGAAAAAAAAAAAATAAAATAACAATAAAAATTGCATCCACACCAACACGATTAAGAATTAGTTGGATTTTGTCAAAATGATGTACTAGTATTGCCTTAACATTTTACAGCTTCATTTTTGACTGTGTTTCCTTTTTATTCATTTGTGCATTTTGCTATATGTTAAATTCTTATTCCTATTATTTTATTATTTATAGCGCTATATATGATACGCGATACGTGCTTAGTGCTACATGTTGCATATTACATATTGCCTATTTCGTATGTCATTACGTTAAGATGTAGGCTTATACTTCCTACATGAGAGAAAAAGAAAAAAAAGAGGAAAAAGGTTTCTCTCAATGGGAGCAATAGTAGGCTCGAAGGGTATACAACAAAATGAGTCTTATATTCTATATCGCTATTATGTATATACACATTTTTATTTCTGTGATATTTATAAATGTTTTTAAAATATTTATTAAAATGAACTTCATTAAATGATTCTTGTTCTATATTATTAAATTTTTCCAAATCTTGTACTATATATTTTTCTTTGTTGAAATAATAGAAATGAGGTTTCCTATCATTGCAATTCGAAAACATACTTTTAAAACAATCAATGCAACTATCGTATTTAAAAAAACATTTACAAATAATACAATTATACAAATTATTCTTTTTTTTAATGTGGTTCTTATCTAATTCATTTTCCAAAAAGTTGTAAAAATTTGTTTTGAAGTTATTTAGTAGGTCTGTACACTTTATTATGTTATTCTGTTTTTTCCCCTTATACTTAAAGGCATACAAATAAAGAATATATAAAGATATAAAACCATATTTGTTATTACCAAAATCACTAATGTTTATTAATTTTAAATCTTTATCTAAATTGTTTATCTTTATTACATTATAAAAACAATAATGCGAATAACTATTTTTGAAGACAAGACTTTCTTTATCAATATTCACCCCTTTGCATTTAGTTAATATGCTTCCTTTTACTTTCTTTTTTATTTTATAATTACCCATATAAAAAATTATGTTCATTTTTATTTCGTGATAGCCATATTTGTTTACTAAAAAATACAAAGTAATTTTTTTTTTCTCCTGTGGTTTCAAGCAGTATTCCCCTTTTTCAATTTTGAGAATTCCCTTATGTCTTCCATCAACCTTTTCATTCCTATTTTGGTCCTTTTCTCTTCGTTCATTTTGTGCATTTTGCAAATTTGCTGCAATTTCTAAATTTTTTTCATTTCTTTCATTTTTCACATTTTTCAATGTCCCTTTTTTTAGCTCCTTATTGACAGAGTTTTTCACCATCACATATACTCTAACACTATCACTATTTCCTTTTTCATAAAAATATTTTATGAGTTTTTTGTTTAAATTATAATAACATTCATTTTCCACAGGTACATTTATTTCTTCTTTATTTCTCCCAAATTTCAAGTTCTTCTTATCTACTACTGGGTCTACTCCTATAGCTACCATACTTTTTTTATAATTTACCTTGTTTTTTTCTACTTCAGTGTTATATGTACTACTATTCGGTCCACCTTCGTTAACGTTTTCTTTTCCTTTGTTGTTATTACTTTTTCTTTCATTTTTCATTAATTTTATATCATTTAATAAACTAAAATAATCATAATAACATATACAATCCTCTTTTATGTCATTCGAAAGGTCGTTAAGCTTTTTTTTTTTACTTGTTATGTCATTATCATTATTTTCATCATTCTGATCTATTTCATTTGCAGGAAGAGAAGTTTTTTCTTCCATATTTTTCAACATCCTTTTCTTATTCTCTTCTTTAAAATTTTTTGTCTCATTTTGATATAGTAAAATGTCTTTATCGCAGTTTGATGAATCATTCAAATTAATTAAATTCTCAAAGTAGTAATTAACATAAAAGTTATTCTGATTTTTTATAGTAAAACTAGTTTTATACAAATGAAGGGGGTTCAACAAAAAACATTCTGATAACTTTTTCATCTTTAAATAAATACTTGGTTTAATTATATTAGCGTATAAATTCATGTATAGACTTATAAATTTTCTTTTCTTATTTTTCTTGTTAAAATAACTTTTTTTTTTTTTTTGTTTTTTTTTTAGACTTTCTTCACTTAGTTCAGAATAACTTGAATAGGCATCACTATATGATGAAGATGTATTTTCATAATTAGAAATATTATTTCCAAATAATTTGTTCCATTTTTTATTTTTTATCAATTTATTCTCATTAATACAAACTAGAGGAAAGCCACCATTTATTTCTTTCCTGTTTTTATGTATTTCTAACAAATCTTCTATATCTACATCTGATCCCTTGGTTAAATTTTTTAGAATTAAAATAAAATAATAATTTTTATAATTTTCATGTTTTTCTTGTGGCTTAAAAATAACATATATTCTTTTTCTCTTTTTATAGGATAATACAAAACTTCGAGGATATACATATATTGGACATGTATATTTTCCTTTCTTCTTCATCTTTTTCTTGTTTCCCTTGTTTCCCTTGTTCTTTCCTTCGTCATTCCTTGATTCTTTCACCTCGCAAGTTCCTTTGGACATATTATCATATAAACAACATGGAAAAGTCACATCAAACAATTCATCGTAGTTGTATGATCCTTTATTTTCTTTATCTAAAACAAATTGCTTTCCCTCCTTAACATCATTTTCTTTTATGTATATGTCACAGGATATTTCTACCTCAATTAGTCCATTGTTTATAATCTCTATTTCGGCGAAGCTGTATCCACTGTTAACCTTAAAAAGGAATAGGGGGGAGAAAACAAAAATAATATAAAGGGAAAAGGGTATAATTAAAAAAAAAAAAAATCAATTGAGAAGACATTCCATTGAACAAACAATAACAAAATCAAGAAGATAAAAGAAATTTCTACATTCAGAGTATAAAAAAAAGAACAAATTCATACTTGAATATCAGGATATTTAAAAGAATTCAACGAATTGCTATAAAAAAAATAACTTAGTTTGTCCTTTTTTTTATTCTTTATATATTCTAATAATTTATACTCATAAAGGTTCTCTAAATAAATTGAAGTAAAAGCATGTATTTTATTATTTTACTAATTTACTATTTTTTTTTTTCTAAAAAAATCAAATAAAAAAATTTTATGCAAAAATACCTGCTATATCTTTATTTATGTGTAGTAAATTTAACAATAGAGGCTCAACCATAGCTTTAATACAAAATTGAAAAACGTTTAGTTTTCCACAGTTAATGAAATCGTATTTTCCTTTATCTTCTAATTCGTCGAAATTGCATTCGATGTCTGTTACGATAATGTAGTCTTTCTCATATATACCTATTTTGTTGCTTCTATGGTGAACGAAAATACGTGAACATGGTATGAGTATATACACATATATATATGCGCTACGACAACAAAGATACGAAGAATGCATGCATTGTATATTCTCATTTTTACTTGAACGCAAAAGAGACATTTTGTTCTTCTGAATTTTTCAATTTAAAATAATAAGAATCTTGTAGTACATTTTCGAAATATAAGTTCTCAAAATTGTTAACTATTTTTTTGTATATGAAGAGGAAATTATATGAGTAGCTTTTTACATTATTATATGTATGGTAAGTGTCTTCATTTTCTTTTATTTCCTTTATTTCTTGTGAATCTTCTGTTTTCTTTATCAGCAAATTTATAATATTTTCTTCTTTCTCTATTTTTTCCTTTTCTTCATAAAATCTAAATAGCTTCTTAGGTAATATTAAAATGTTGACTTCCTTGCCTTCATTTTTAATTAAAAGTCTTCGAAGAGGGGAAAGATAAAAATAACAGAACAAATATGCGTATGAAAAAATAGGAGTATGAACAATTAAACCAAAGAACAATTGAACTATTAGACACGTGGACAAATAAAAAACGGAAGAACAACCCGAAAAGCTTCTTTCTATTGTTTTTTTTTTCTTTTATTAAAATAAGTTTGTTACGATTTTTTTTTCCTCTCATTGGGTCGAGTAGGGCCAAAATTTAAAACTTTATCAAATTTAATTTTTGGCATTGATTGAAACGCTTTTATCTATAAAAAAGTTGTTCGATGATGCGCGTGAGTACGTGTCCCTTTATAAATGTAAGAGCTATATATTCATACTGCACGCAAGACACAGTTCCTATATGACTGCATTATAATTATATAATATTAAAATTGCTCATTTTAATTAGTTTATTTTAATTATTATTTTTATTATTTTATTATTTTTTTTATTTTATCTTTTTTCATTATCTGTACATCTACTGTTTTATATCCTGCTTCCGATAGTAATTTTATTTGATCTTCTTGTTGGTTGAGGGTGAAAACATTAAAGCATACTTTAATCTTAGAAGTTCAAAATAAATAATACGTAAAATAAAACAAATTAACAAAAAAAAAATAAAAATAATAAAAGTTATGTATTTAATTTGTTCAGTGATGCAATTTACTTAGTTGATATGTAATTCTCCCCCTTTTACCTTTAAGGAATGTCCAGGAGCTATTAGATTATTTAAATTATTTTTAGAATTCTCCTCATTCTTATTAAACACATTAATTATATCTTTTATGTAAAAATGTTTTGATGCTGGGGGTATTATAATAATGTGCAGTAGAGTACTGCTCTTGTTGGTAATTAATAAATCTTTCGTTAGTGTTTCGTCTTTTGTTATATCTGTAAAATGCTTAATGGAATTCAACATAGGTATTATATGTATGTGCATGTCTTTGAGTGTGCATGTATACTTGTGTACATATATATACATATGCACAAATTATAATATCTTTGTTCAATCCTTTTTCTCTGTTATTGTATAACTCCAGCTACACATAAATATGGTTTTATTTTAGTTTACTATGGTTGTCGGAGAAATAGACAAATAATCATTTAAATCTTCATTTCTTGATAAATTCAATCTTGGGTTTTTTAAATAATTAAGGAACATATTTTCCTTCTCATGAAACTTTTTTATCTCTTCCTTATTCTCATCTATTTCTTTTCTTAAATCTTCTTCTTTCTTTTTTTTATATTTTTCTTCCAGCTTAAGCATATACTTCTTCATGTACTTATCTTTTTCTTCATTACTTAAATTGCTGATTTTCCAAAAAAAAAAAAAAAAAAAAAAAATTAAGGAATTATAAAAATCACCCCATATCACTACAAGCTTATATATTTATTCTTTAATGCTTAAATGTGCTTTTTAAAATTACTATTTTTCAATTTTTTTTTGCTTCTTTAATATATACGAAAATGTTTCTTTTTCCTAAAACATGATAATTCAGAAATGGGAAAATTGAAAATAATAAAAAAAAAAAAAAAAAGTTAGTTAAATATGGCAAATGAAATAAAATATAACAAAATAAAATTATGCATACTAAAAATATACAAGAAATAAAATAAAACGAACGAGTAGAACTAAATTTGCAAAGTACTTTTTTTGCAACTTATTTCACAAGTGGAAATTGCAGTCTCATATTGATACAGAATGTAATACATACGTTTTTTAATGTAACATCCTATACTATGAAAATTACTAATAGTACATAATTCTTGCTTATAAATGTATAAATATCCTATTACTTCTATACTAAGGGGAGATTTCATTTCTTGTTTTTTTTCAATATTTAAGTTGGTATCTACTTCTTTTGAATGTTTTTCATTTTTATTTCCTATATTCATAATAATTTCATCCATTTTCTTCTTCTTCTTTTTAAATGTTTCCATATCTTCTATAAATTGCTTACTTTTATTGAACTCTTTTAGACTGTAATCTTTATCATGTTGATATGTAGAAGATGTACTTTTTTCACAAGATTTTTCATCCTTCGTAAATGGCATATTCCTCTCAAATATTTCACTATTTTTTACATTTGTTAAATTATATACACTAGAAGGAAACAAGGCATCTCTATCATCTATGTTCCAATCTGCGCACTCTTCCTGTTCACCATCGTGGCACATTACTTTGTTACTTAAGTTATCTACATTTAATTAAGAATAACATGTATAAATTCATGCATATGGGTATATATTATGCGCATAAGCATATCCATATATATATACATATGCATATATATGCGTATATTTTTTTTCTAGCGTTTTATGATTATCCTCTCAAAGCGCTATTTAAATAATTGCATTATTTGTTTTATTTTTAACGCTTTGAAATTTACTTATTTTACATTTTGTATCCTTCGTAACATTTTTTTCGCCTTCAAAATCTATAACTGTTAATGTCGTTTTGTCAGTTATACTGTTATCTCCATTATTCTGGAAATATGTAGTTCTACTACTGGCATTTGATTCTGGCGTCTTTATAAATTCCTTGTTTAATTCTTCATTAACTTTATTAATTTTTCCTGAATCTTTCTTTGATGACTTATCTTTTTTTATCTTTTTCTTCTTTTCCATGTTTTATATATCGATGTCTTTTTTATGTTCCTGAAGCTGAAAATTGAAAATTTTCCCTTTTATAATATCTAAATATATACACATATACAAATAAATTCATAAGTTCTCAAGTATTAGGTACATAATTTAAATACTCAAAGATGTGCTTCTTATATACCAATTTTATATTAAGCATGGTTTTTTTTCTTATTTTTAGGCTTTATTTTCAAAAAATTTGCTCGTATTTAAAACTATTCTTAGCACAGGAAAATTATTGCACAAAAATAAAAAAGATAATATAAAAGGAGTAAAAAATAAAATAAAATTATGTTAATCAAAATAATGCAAATTAAAACAAAAAAAAAAAAAATTGCGATAACTAAAAATGAGAAATGCTTGTCACCCCCAAAGCGACTGTAAGATAATATTCAAAATGACGCGTTATGCATTCATTTGTAGAGGTTTTATATACAATGGGGGGTTACCAAAACTCGAAATGTTTAAAATAAAAAACGCTTCCCTGTTTATGAATATATATATATATAAATCCATGAACATAAATATCCACGTTTGTACATTGAAAAGCACAAAACACAGAAATTTTGATCACAAATTTAGCTCCTTGTTAGAATAAGTTTAATATAAAAAGTATGTGTCCATAGGCGAAAAAACAAAAAATATGCAAAACTTATTTTTCCTTTTTAATTATCTCCCTTTTTGTAATGGGAAAATACAAAGTTAACTTCTGCTGATTTCTATCAACGAGTATTTTTTCAGCCTTCGTTTTGCATATTACATTTTTTTTTTCTTTTTCTTCCCCATTATCACTTTTTTTTGATATTTTTTTATTTTTGACTATATAACTTTCATCATTTAATTTTAAAAAATGGTATACTTCCTTCTTTAAATTAAGATATGGATTAAAGATATTTAATATTTTCATCTTTTCTTTGGGGTTAGAAAACACAGTGGGGAATATATTACATGGTTTAATAGATTTTACAAAATCTTTTAATTCAGATAAATTTGAATGTTCACTATATGGTATTAAAAAGATGGAAATGTTATTTTTGCGATAAAAAGAATATTTTTTAACCCACCCTGTAGGAATGATATAATAAAAAAAGTCATATTCTTTTTCAATATCTTCATCTATTAAATTTCTAAATTTACTATTCTCAATTTTGGGAAATATAAAAGAGTAACTAATATCAACTATATGAATCTGCGCTTCTAACTTATTATCTGTTATTCTATTTAAAATATTCTTATTACTTAAGAAGGATTCGATTATCGTTCTTTTCTTTTCATTCTTGTAATATATTTTCATGTTGCACGCTTCGGAAACACTTAAGTATATTTTTTCCTTTCCCAAATTATACGTCCCAAACAAAAATAATGTTTTTTTCCCCTTTGACTTTATATGATTTAAGGACATATTTTTCTTTTCATCTCTCTTCTGACCTATTTCATTTTTTGATGCCACTTTTCCTGCCCTCTTCTCTACACCATCGTACATTATGCACTTATTCTCTCCCTCTAGGTCTTCCATAATTTTTTGAGTACCTTTTATCCTTTTTCTTAATCTCGCAAGGCGGGATTTATTGTTTTCCTCTGTTCCCATAACACAAGAATCTCGTTTTATTTTGTCTCTACACAGATAAATAATGAAATTAATCAAATACATTTGTGGAGCAAATAAATTATTTTTAGACAGTGCATATGTTGTATCAAGGTAAATAGTCCTTATATAATTAGAATTTTCTTTCTTTTCGTTCAGATAAAATTTTTTGTCTATATTTGACCTAATTTCATTTTTTTCCTCTTCAGTGGTATCATTCATACATTTTCTTTTCTTCTTTTTTGTCATCTTTTCTAGTTGACATGTATGCACACTTTCACACTGTTGAGTTTCATTTATATTATTATCTTTTTCACTTTTCATTACTATGTATTCATGGTTTATATTATCAATCTTAATCCCTTTCTTGAACATAGAATCATGCATTTCGTTATTATCCTTGCATTTTATCAATTCCTTTTTCACTAAAAAGGTAATACTCCTAGAATTTTCATTATTTAACAACTCTTCTTTTTTCTGATATCCCGAAACAAATTGAATGTTTTTTATGTTTTCCTTATTTATAATTACACTATCATTTAGTTTCATATCATTGTCATATAACAGTAAAATATCTAATTCATTTTGATTAAAATACAATGACAATTCTATAAAAATGAAATAATTAAAATAATTTTCTTGTTCTATAGAATCATATAAATAAAAAGCTTCCTCCATATTTTCAAGTTTCACTAATAAATCTTCAATACTCTTTAAATATGTTATTCTGAATTCTTCAATATCTACAATATATGTATTACTATTATAAATATTAAAATTTTCACTCACGTAACAAACACTATATTTTTTATTATTCCAATATACACATTCTTTGCTTGCACTTTCTGTTAACAACATATGATTCCTAGGTTCCGCTAATTTTATATCATTCGGTTTTTCTTTATTATCATCTTCATTTCCTCCATTAGCTGTATCGTAATATAGCAACTTTTTTATCAAAAAACTATGAACATTCGAATAACGAAAGTCACCTGTGTGTATAATTTTCGTGCCATTAGCAAATTCAAAATAAATAATTACTGAACCAGGGCAATGATTAGCATCAATGAAAACAATTTCAAAATTGAATAGATAGTAATTCCTATTAATCTTTAAATTGTGTACATATTTTTCATTAACTCCTATTATATTTGTTAATAATTTTTTTGTTATAGTTGAGGAAAAAACGTTCTCATTAAAATATTTATTAATATTCATATAATGATCAGCATGAAAATGAGTTAAGAAATATATCTTCGTAATTTCTTTCTTCTTTACTTTTTTGTCTAAAGGAAACAGATAAAAGGAAAAATGTTTAGATATATACAACAGTATATGCGTTACATAGTATGCTTAAAGGAACAACGAAATGCTACGATATTTTTTCAAAAATTTTGCTTCATATGGAATATATTTATAAATTTGGGTACATATACATGCATATATGCACGTATCTAGGTGTACATTTGCACATGCCTATTTTATGATATTCTCTCTTTACACAAATAAAGTTGAAAAAGTCTATAACAAAGGAATTTCTTCCTCATTACTACAATTAAAACCTCGTAATTTGTTGAAATAATATTAAAATATACCTTTGAATTTATATACTAATATTCATTAACTTAAATTCAGTTATTTCACTTTTATACATTTTCTTTTCTAAATAGTATACATAAAATGTACATACATATATATATACATATATACATTTGTAGTATATTTCTTACTATACCTGTGTCAGCGTCCTTTTTTTTGGTATAAGGAAATTTATCTACTATAATTAAAGGATCGTTTTGAATTATATGTATGTCATCTTCAATCATTCTCTCTATTTTACTTTATTATCTTACAATCTTTATTTTTTTTTTTTAATTTATTTTTATTTTATTTTACATCTAAACCCATGCTCCAATATAATTCCACAATTTGAAGGGCATTATATATTTTACATCCTTCCTCGAAGTCGAACTAAATTAATTATTTGTATTGATGTATATTATCATGTTAAGTATAACACCATTTTTATTAAAAGAATATTACAAAATTAAAACATATCGCTATTACAAAAAATTACATAAACACAAAATTATTATGTTTGTAAATCGGTATGTTATTAATTATATAAAAATGTACAAGCCCCCAAAAAAAAAAAAAAAAAATGTTTAAATCTTTGTTATAATCCATATTTTATAACATATTCTAACATCATTTAAGCATGTACAATTAAATTATTGTTTTTTCGTTTACTCAGACATGTATTTATATCAATAGATAAGAAGAAAAAAAATTATTAGCATCCTACTTTTTTTGGATTTTTACCTATTTAATTTTTTCACCTTAGGTAATTGAGGGTAAAATGGTTCCTACTGTTACCATTTTGTAAAAGTAGATCAAATGTAATGATGTAATTATATATATATATATATATATATATATCTGTTTATAAGGCACCTCAATTACCCAATAATAATAGGCGCACTTTTATTTTTACGAAGTTTTTCTGCCCAAATATCATTAAATATACTGTTGACGATTTGGACAATAAATGTATTCCCTTATAGATCAATATAATTTTATATAACTCAAAAAGAAGGGTTCAAAAAAAAAAATATCATTTTAAGAATTCGCAGTAACGTAGTAAAGGATGTAAATTACATACATACAAAAATATATATCTATATGAGCGCATGAGCAATTATTTGAGCTGGTTGAAAAAATACAGCAAACGATAAATCATAGTAACGACATAAGTGCGAACCGCTTATTTTTCCAAAATGTTTTATTAAAAAAGTTTTATAATTATATGAACGTTCGTTTTACCCAACTTTTGTTAATATATATATTTTCTTTTTTTTAAGATATACAATTTGCATCGTTTGAAATTATCTCATGAGTGCAAACGTTTCACAATTTCCATTATTCTACCTTTTGAGATAAATAAATAAAAATAAACATATACACCAGTATACATCTATACACATTTCTTGAAACCCCCATGAACACCATGTTAATCTCAAATATGAATGCCCGTTCAGGATATACGAACCGGACATTTACTATTAAAATGTGGAACACATTAAATATACCTAGTTTTTGATAAAAATAATTAAGATTTAGTCAAAATTTGTGAGAATGTTATTGAAGACTTCAATAAATTATATATTAAATAGTTTTAACATTATGTCTTACATCCAAAATGGGAACATATATTATCATTGTTATTATTTTATATCATCATATTGTATATATTTTAGACAATAACGTAATTACTCTCATTAATTAAAGAAGTAATTTTCTTCTTGCGAACTTATTTAATTTTCATATACTTTTGAAAACAGTGTTGAAGTTACTTTTTAAGCTTCAGGCTTTTGTAATAATAGTAAAGAGTTAATGTATTCTTTTTTTTTTTTTTTTTTTACATAACATATAAGATGTAAAATTATTTTCGCAAAATTTATACGCATCAAAAAAAAAAAAAAAAAAAGAAGAAAATGAAATTAAACGAAATGAAATAATAATGAAAATTGCGAATAATAGGATGGGGAAAATCGCACTCTTTCCATTTATGATTTAAAATTCTGAATGCTTTTTAACTGACGACTTAATGTTTCTGTAATTCTATGACAAAATTCAGTATAGTACTTTTTAATTCGTATTTATTATACATTTTCCGGCAAATGCAAAATTGAAATAAATTTATGGACATGGGAAATAATTTTCTCCTAACTGAAGAGTTCTAATATTTTGAGGAACATTATATTTCATGTTTTTAAAGCTTTTGTCCGATAAAAAAGATACATGCTTAATAATGATAATTTTCCAATTTTCTTTTTTTCTTTTCTTTGTCTAACAATTTTAGTCATTACCACTGCAACTGCACATATCGTATACAACTTTATATATGCATGCGTACTATTATTTCATTACATTTATACTATTCTCTTATGATTATAATGCATAAGTTTAAAAAATGAATGATGAGAACCTAAGCAACCTCATACAGAAAATAGGTATTATATTAAAACCTTCTTAATTTTAAGACAAAAATAGAACATAGTAAAATAACAAAAAATGAGAGTGGGGAAAGATGCTAAAATTAAAAAAAAAAAAAAAAAGAAAAAAAGTAAACAAATGATTAAACTAATTATTAAAGTTCTTTACTTAAAGCTATTTCATTGAAAAATTATAATACTCCATACAAAACGAAAATATAACAATAATTTTTTGGATTGTTTTTTTTTTAGGGCATCATATAGGTGACATTAGAGACAGATCAGTAATAATGTTAATGCAAAAATACCAAAAAAATTTAATAGATGAAACAGATTTTAAAAAAAGAAATTTTTTTTTTTATATAATTCTTCACTATATTAACGATAGAAATTCGTTAATTCCTCTCAAAAATTTAATAGACGTACTATCATTTGTTCTCAACATTACAAAAGTAATAGATAAAAAAAAATACACATGTGCATATGGACATATATTTATATATATGCATAATCCTAATTGTTGAGAAGTTTTATATTAATTAATGACTATTATAATTTATTTTTTTTTTTATGAAATTCATACTAATTATTTCTTTTATTTACAATATTTTTCATGCTTTGGTACACATATAAGGTCCATATATTATATCTATGTTATAATTTCAATCTCCTCTATTCCATTCATTTAATCTAACTTATGTAGGCATAACGTTTACCACCTCACTGCATTATTCTTGTACTTTTTAACTGATTTAAAATGTTCATATAAATAGATATACCTACATATATTCATGCAAGCATACATACATACATACATACATACATACATAAATTCGTGTAAACATATATACATACATGCATACATGAGCATATACATATAAATGCATACTCCTTTGTACACGCATTAATGCCACACAATCTTCACGTGATTTTATTTCCACCCCTTATATATGCTAACGCCAAAACGTAGAAAGACGACGAAATAAAAGTAAAATTTGAAGAGTTAGATATATATAAATTCCTCAAAGAGTTTTTAGCTCATTTCAAAAATAATGAAGAAAAATACAAATCCAGCAGCAGTTCAAAAACGTTAAACGTTATAAAAGGTGATGACTTATGCCCCCAAAATTATGAAAAATCTATAGCAGAAAATAACATCAACGAATTCAATGAAGTTATTAAAATTCTTAACGAGTTAATTCGTTTATATTCTTGTGACAAAAATGATGATATTTTAAAATATAATAGTAATGGACACATATCCAAAATAAATGTAGAAAATAATACACTTGCTTACGAAAATGATGCAGGTGCAAATTATAAAAATTTAAGTAACAAAAAAAAAAACTTGTCAAATGAAAAAGTTGTGCTTAGTAAAATTAATGAAAAGAACAACAACAAATATAAGAAAAAAACAAATAATTCAAATAAAAACCTTATTTGTGAAAACAATTTGAATATAAAAGATGAGGAAAATAAAAATGCTAGTTCAACAAAGGAGTCCATGTTGGAGGAAGCACAAAATTTTCAATCCACAAACTATTTATTCCCTGAAAAAGAAAAAGAGAACCTAAGTAACAGTAGAACAACATCATCTTGTACTAGCACATACAACAAAATTTGTGAAAAAGATCTGTTAAATATAAATCAAATAATGAAAAAGAACAACTATATAAATATTTTTACGAAAAATAATTATTTAAAAAGCGATGATTTTGCATATTATAACTCCTTATATTTTGTTAAAAATAAAGTAAATGAAAAATCCATCTATCTGTTATTAAATTATAAAAGACATAAAGCTAATAAAATAAAAGAAGAATATGACTGCCTTAACTATAAACCATCATCTATACCTTCTCTTCTTATTGATGAAGCTGATAGTAGGGGAAGTAACTATTTACAACTATTAAATAATTACACATTTTTTTATTTATATAATTTCTTCGACTGTTTTGATGTGTTCAAAAAAAATTTTAATGATATAAATGATATAAGAGGAACAGGAGAGTTATGTGAAAAATCGAAGCTCAAAGTTGGAGAGCAACAACCAAACAAAAGTGAGCACAAATCCTCCAAAAAATATGATGAAAAAAACGAAGAAAAAGCAAATACGTTAGATTGTTATTCAGAGTATCTAAATAGAAATTACATATATAACAAAAACATATCGTACAAAATCGCCAATTATATTAACAAAACGAAACTACTACATTTCTATATGCAGATGAAGTTCAACTATTTTGAATTGCTAGGAATAAACATAATAAAAAAAAAAATTAGTGTAGATGACCTAATATACATGAATAAAGAGGTTAACAAAATTTTGAATGAGTATATATACATTTTTAATAAAGATATATTGTTGTTTAATTATAAATTTTTATATACTCTCAGTTATAATATTCATTATATCTATACAACTTATATGGAGAATAAACAAATAGAAAATGACTTTAATCATATAAACAATATTCTGAACAATTTGTCGTATATTATATTTATCATGATATATAGTCTATATATAAATTTAAATAAAAGAGGAGCATGCCTTTGTAATAGCATATGCAATATATATATAAATAATTATTTTTTCCAGCTAAATCAAAATCTTTTCTATTTACTTTTTCTCTGCAAAAATAAAAATAATAATGAATCAAATGCTATAACTGCGGTTATTAATCATCCCATGCATGTACAAGACAAGCACGAATTTCCCAGTAAAAGAAAACAAAATAATATTCAATTAATAAACAACATAAATTCATTTTATTATAATAAAAATGTGAAGAAGTTACTCAACGCAACAGGAAAAAACGCAATTTTAGAACTAAACCAAAATGATATGTATCATTATTTATTCATAACGAAAAATAATTGCATATATTTTTTCAAAGTCCTAATTCTTTTTATGTTAGAAATATTGAAGATTTCCTATTTGAAAATTAATAGAATAAATCAAAACTGCTCTACTCTCAATTTTCACATAGAAAACTTCACAGTTATATATGATTTTCTGCATAACATAATAATTCACTATTTTAATGAAACAGAAAAAATTATTGATGATCATTTAAAAATTATGATTGACTTCATTGAAGAGAGTAATTTTAATGTTTGTCTTAATAAAAAAACAAAAAAAGATGATAAAGCAGGCAGTAGTTATATTGCTTCAAACATAGCAATAGACGATGTGAATAATATCTCTTCTTCCTCTTCATTCTTATCCATTGATTTAAAGAAAAATCAATTTGAAAGTATTGATATTTTTCTCAGTGATTCTCATAGATATACCTATAAATACAACTCAAAACAAATAGAAATATTAAAAATAACTTGTCTTTATATTAATTACACTCCTGTTTCATTTATTCTAATGAAAAAAATAAAAATTAAATTAGTTAATATGTTTAAATTTTTTCTGTTTGATATTCACTTAAATACGCACTATATAGAAATTTTGTATTTTTTCAAAATTTTCTTTTTTTTTTATGATCATCAAATTTACAAAGAGTACAATGATTTCCTGTTATATTACTATTCATTGTCGAATCTCTTTTTCATTTATAACACTAATTCAGACTATGAAGATGAAAATCAGCACAACCTAAGAAGTAACGAGCTAAGCAACAACAAACTAAGCAGTAACAATCCAAGCAACAACAAACTAATCAGTAACACTCCAAGCAACAACAAACTAAGCAGTAACATTCCAAGCAACAACAAACTAAGCAGTAACAACCAATTAGACATTTTCACCTTCATAAACACTAGCAACAATATTTTCCATTTTTTTTTTTTCTTATCAACTAGCTATTCAACACTAAATACGTTTTTAGAAAAATATTATTCTTCATGCATGATGTGTGCCAACAGCTGTTCCTACGACAGTGATGGATCATTCAGTAATAACAACTCAAGTTCTGCCTTTGCTGAATCATTGAAAGAAGCAGAAGCACATGAGACTCTTAAATGTTACAACTCTCTAAATAGATTACAATCAATAAATGTTGAACACAGAAATAAAAGTTTTAAAGAAGACAGTATAAAAAAATTTTGGCCCGTACTACTGCAAAAAATAGGAAACGACAACAAACAATGGAGCACTTTTCAAATGGATGAATCTTTTAAACATAATGAGAAGCAAAAGAAGAATGTCAATTTTTGCTTCAACTTTATTCAGAGTATAACAAATGTGATAATTGAAAATAACTTAAATATGTTATTTAATAGCTTTCTTTTGATATCTTCTGAATATAATAATTTCTCCAGTTATATAACTCCATATAAGCAAGACAATTCTATGTATCAATTTATTGTTGATAAACTAAAACATTGCAATAATAAGATGAACATATTAACATTTGATTACCCTTCGGAAAATAAGAAGAACGTAGTAAAAAATTCAGAATTTATTGAATTATTTAAAAATTTTCTTCTCCTATTGCATAATATTATTTCCGTAATATATAGTTACAATAATGAAATAATATATTTTTTTTTTAATTTTGTTTTTAACATAAATCATGAAAGAACGATTTTTCTTAAGGAAGAAGATAATAAATTATGTAATAGCTATCCAAAAAGTTTTAATCACATGACCACATATAATAACGAAGTGAATTTGTGCAAAGAAAAGAAAAGTCCGACTCACCTTTACGACAAGATTACTGAGAACACAATCGGTTCTATGAATACAAAGAGAAAAGAAAATACGGAAAAAACGATTAACTATAGTAGTACTTGCTATGCTTATACAACCATGAATAACAATGGCATAAATGAAAAGCTTGTTGAAAATAATGGAAGAAAAGAATATAGTCATGGTAATAATTACAAGTGTAAAATGGGGGACCACGATGGTGAGGTCCCACTTGAATTACTTACACCTTATGTAGAGACTACACAAGATGCCTTACTCTTTAATGAAAAAAGTTTCATCAAAAGAAGAGAAGAGCATTTTAGGAAAAATGCCTTTACCAATATAGAAACAGAACATACTAATAAGTATCATCAGAATTGTAAAGAAGAAGAGGTACAATTTGATAACCATGATGAGATGAAATGGACAAATTGCAACCCAACTATCAAATATAATGAATATAGCGCAAACAATGATTTAAATAGTTCTAATAATAAAATACATCCAAGGAAAAGAATTAATTCAAATAATTCCATTCTTATGTTCAACGAATCATATCGTAATATTAATGAAACAAAAAATTACCCCTCAGACAAGTTCATATCCCCCTTTCAGTTAAGCGAATTTGTTGACGTGATATATGAAATATGTATATATAGTAAAAAGGAATTAAGAGATTATTATACATTTTTTATATTAGAAAATATAAAAAAAAAAATATCTACCATGTTTGAATTATTAAAACATAAAGATATCAATGAGAAAAAAGTCCTCTTATCAAATATTAAAATATTTACAAAGGTGTTACTTCTTTTACATTTCATCAAGAAGAAATACATAATAATATTTGAACAAACAGTTTACAGTTCTTTCAGTTTTTTGTATGAAAATTATTTTTCCCCATTTTTTAACCAAACTAATGAGAAAAACGAATATACTACGGAACAAGTCATTAATAACATCTATTTTTATCAAAACGTTTTCTTAAATGTGCATAATTTATACTTTTTCCTATTTCAGCGAAAAAAGAAAAGCAGAACATTTTCGCTTAAAATTATGTGGAAAATGTATCACCAATTCAAAATAAAATTCAGCAAAATAAAGTTAAAGGATGAATCAAATAAATCTGTAACATTACGTTCTACCGGGAATACAGAAATTGATAATTGCAAAAAGGGGCATGACCTTTTAAGAGATAAAGGACATATAAGTAGTAAGCTACCAGAACAAACCTATAAAAGCGATATAAATAGGAAAGTACAGGATACGACAGACAGTCACAGTAAAACTTATAATACATTTAAATATTCAAGTGACTTGAACTTTAACACAAATATTATAAATCTTTATATAAGCGACTTTTTGCTTAATCAAGTTGTGAACGATGAAACAGTTTTGTTAACGTCATTAACAAATATAGATATTAATAAGGAGGAATTTCCTTCACAACTTTTTAATCGTATTATATCCGTAATTTTAAGAAGAAATGTTCAATACAGCAAATATAGAACCTCACAAGGGGAAGAAAAAAGAGAGGAAGCAGAAGGAAAAGAAGTGGAAGGCGAAGGCGAAGACGAAGACGAAGAAGAAGAAAAAGAAAAAGAAAAAGAAGTGAAAGAAGTGAAAGAAGTGAAAGAAGGAAGAAAAGAGGAAGAAATGAAGAATAGTATAATCTTTTCCATTTATGAGAAAATTTTCCATTTATACTTAAAATTGATAAAAGAGATTCTAATTAAAGAACAAACGAAGTTAAGTAATATCGATTCATTTGCTTACGTGTTAAAAATAATTATTCTACTTCTCATTACAAATTATAGAAATAGCAAAATATGTAAAAGGATATACAAGGAAAAATACTTCTTCCTATCGCATTTGTATTGTTTTTTTTTCTATGAGAATGAAATTGTTAAAGCATTAGCTATTAGCTTAAGCTTTTACCTAATATTTGACCAGAACATATTACTGCTAAATAAATACAGAATATTTTTAGAACCATATCTACTATTAGAACATAAAATAAGTAGAAAAAAGAGAAAGAAAAAAGAAAACACAGAAGAAGATACCTCATTTTTGTTAAATCGAAATATGGATTCTGAGCAAAATCCTAGTTCAATTAGTTTAGAATATTCTATAATTGATGAAATAAAGATAGAACATATGAAAAAGTATTATATAGATAACAAAGAAGAAAATACTACAAATAATTTTAGTAATGATAATTATATGAAAACACATTGGGCGCTGAAAAAGTATAGTACTAATTTTTTTAATTTACACAGGAATAAAAATAAATATATAGAACATGATACAGAAAATTCGTTTGATAATTTAAATAAAATATCATTTCATATAGAACATAAAATAATATATTTTATTCCTTTTTGGTTATATAAAACACTGCAACCAAATAATTTTTTATTAAATATCAAAAAATTAAGATCTTTCTTTTTTTTTTCTACAAAATATTCTTATTTGCACACATTTCATGATTCAAATGTGAATAATAAAGAAAAACAGATGTGCTTTTTTGGAAATTATAATAACAGTAACATATTTAGGTCTTTCTTTCTGTTCATTAATAAATATTACTATTTAACAAAAAATTTGAATTATACGTCACTAAATAATGGAAGCATATCTTATCACATTAATCTTCCCATTATTTTAAAAGGAAGAAATAAATGCAAAGAAAATTTAGATACTCCTTTTTTCACAACTACAAATATATATTCTTTTCTTTTCTTAAATATAAAAGTTGACAGAAAGAGCATATCACAAACAGATTATTCCCCCTATATTACTAATTTGTTATTGCAATTAAAACAGCTACCACCTATAAATGATTGTCTAGATGACGAAATGAATTTCACGTACATCTATAATTTGAATAATCTATTTTCCTTCCTAAATAATTGTTATATGCAGTTCTTGTATACAGAAAATAGTTCTCAAAGCAATAAGGAAGAAGATCAAAATGCAGATCATTCTAATTATATAAGTACTGAGAAAAAACATTCGCAAAAAAGGGATAAAAATTATGATAGAAGAAAAGAAAAAAAAAGAATACACAATAATGTTATTTTCAATAGAGAGGACCATCAAGCCAAGCAAATTTATTGCCTTTTTGAAAATGATTACAATGAAATAGTGTATATAATAAACTTTGTTTATAATACTATTTTTTCCTATGTTCATAAGTTACTATTTTTTACGTACAATCAATTAATGCTAAGTTCCAAGCAAGAAAACAGTGCAAATAATGAACATACCAAAATTCACAAAAACCTAATATTACTAGAGCATTTTCTAAACGTGATTGATATATGTTTATATATTGATTTAATATTGCAAAAAAACGAATGTGTTAAGTATAAAATTAGTGAATTAAACAAGGATATAGACTTGTCTCTATTTATTTACAAGCTTCTATACATTTCAGTTGCTACATCTACTTTAAAAAACAAAATTTCTAGCTTTTGCTTGAACCTCATATATAATTTTATAAAACTAGATAATTATTACCTCAAAATGAAGTACAGCTGTTATAATAATTATGACCAGGACATGCAATTTTCTAAAGGTGTATATTATAACAAAGATATGAATTTTTCTAATGGTGCCAATTATGACCAGGATGTGAATTTTTATAAAAGTGTAAATTATGATCAGGATATAAATTTTAACCTGAACGAATCGGAAGAAAGCAAAAACCCTATCATGCTAAAGGAAGAGGAGCAGAAAAATAGAAAACTAAAAGACAAAAATAAAAACTTATCTACCTTGATTAATTTTCTCTTCTTCATAATTTCTAAATATACGAAAAGAATAATCAAAAAAAAGAAGAATCAAATAAACAAAAATAGCGGCATTTATTCTAACATAGTAAATGTATATGAATTTGAAAAAACCATAAATATAGAAAATGTTACTTTTCAAAATCACGAGAAAGAATATCTTAAATTAGATATATATTTTTTAAAAAATGTTATGTGCATGTTACATGTAATTATGAAAAAAGGCTGCTTTATGAACTTGTACACAATAAATAACCATATTTCAAATATAAATTTTAATATACTAACACATTATGATTATAAACTTTTCACTGATAACATTAAGAAAGAAGCTGATGAACGGAGGAAGATCCAAGAAAAGGATGAGCATACATCTGCAGAAAAAAACGTCAAAAAAGAAAAAAAAAAAATGAATAGGACTAGTAGTAGAAGCAGTGATAACAGCAACAGTCGTGTTATAAATATAGAATTAGAAAATACCCAAATCATGGGTATCTCAGATAATAATAATGTAAAAACATTATATATGTTTAAACACATCTTTTTAAATAGATATATGAAAATATTAACAAGTTTCTGTAATATATATAACGATATAATTGTTGAATGTTTGTATATTCAGCTG
This sequence comes from Plasmodium malariae, assembly GCF_900090045.1. Taxonomy (NCBI): domain Eukaryota; phylum Apicomplexa; class Aconoidasida; order Haemosporida; family Plasmodiidae; genus Plasmodium; species Plasmodium malariae. Next base: position 3,219,950 of record NC_041786.1, on the reverse strand, counting down.
TTACTATTTCTTTTCAAATACATTCTCCAAGTTCTAAAATTTGAAATTTCCAAAGAAAATTCGAAAGAAAATATAAGGAATTTGTATCACTCTAAGCAGCCAATTTTAGTGTACTTTTTTAAATACTACAAGGCGGATAAGGAAATATGCAAATTTTTAAAAAGGATTTATTTTATCATACTAAAATATACAATATATATGCAGAACATACAAATGTCAAAAGAGGATACTAGTACCGTACATATAAATAATATACAGGGGAATATTGAAAAAAATGATTGTACAAATAAAGAGATAAAAAATGATATAAATAAACACAACTATATTTTAAAAGAAGAGGATATTTATAAAAATTATTGTAAACTATTTTATGAATACACAATAAATAAGTTCAAAAGATGCAAGGCAGATACATGCGCAGAGGAGGACGAAAGTGCAAATCCTCATGAATGCGATCGAAGCAGTGTAAGCAGCCACAGCTACAACTTCAGCAATAATAACAGTGTGTTAAACTCGAATTACGTATATATGATAGACCTGTATTGCCCGAACTGCGAAGAAACAAAAATTTTGTTTTTATCAATTATACTATTTTTAAGCTTTACCTTAGACAATTTCCCCTTTTTCTTTTCACTAAATAATTGCGATAACAGAGTCTCTAAAAAAGAAAAAAGTTGTGAAAGGAAGGAAAAGGACAATATTATTATTTTATGTGAACGTATTTTCTATTTCTTGAGTAAAAAAAATATATACATTAACTTCTCCATTTTGAAAGAAGCCAAGCTATTAGAAAAGTATTTTATAAAAATATTTATAAAATTATTATTTTGTAATGAAAGTGAAGGTATGAATAATTTGCAAAAGTATGAAATATATGCTTATAAGCATCAAACAGATTCAACGTATATTGAAAATAGCGAGTGCAAAAATGCAGGTGTTAGGAAGGAACATGGGACCTATTGTAATAATTTTGATAATAGCCAAAGTAACCATTCGAAAAGCTTTAATAGCAACATGTACAATTCAACTATTGATGGACAAGAAAAGTGCATCATCATAAAAAAAGAATGCAATAATGATTACATGATGACAGAAGAAGAAAAAAAAGTACTCTCCATGAGAAGAAGATATAACAAGGATGATGATAATTTTGCTATAACATATAGCACAAACAAAAATTCCATTTTTATGAAAAATATGACACAAGACAATCACTTCTATTTGAACAATTTCCTTAACTGTTTTTTAATAGAAAAAAGAAGAAAAAAAAATTTGGAGTGTATATACGATAAGATCTATTATTACATACTAATTGTTAGCATGTGTTTTAAAGACAAAAACTTCTTATCACTTATTCTTACAAAAAATGAAAAATTTTATAACGAATTTAATGAAATGATACAGGAATACTTAAAGTATGTTTTAAAAAATAAACAACAAGTAAACAGAAAGAAAAAAAAAAATGAAATGATGATCCATAATTTGTTGTATATATTCGTTTCCCATATTTATATATACTTAAATGATCTTTATAATATATTTTTTACGCAAATAAAAAATGTACTTGCATTTCCATCCTTTTTTCAAAACATTATATATATTAGTAACACAAGTAAAGATACGTTTTACGAGGAAAATACCCTATATATAGATGATACGTCTATAGGTGTTTATTATGACACGCTAATAAATATGAAAAAACAAAACTGGAATAAAAATTTAGAATATTATGTAGATCAAGATATTAAAAGCACTGTAGTTCATAATATTTTTCATAACAATAATATTTATTTACTTATTTTATACATAATAAATAATAATAAATATAATCTTAAAAAGGAAAATAAAAAAAAAAATAGCTCTTTTCCTCATACAGTAAATGATTATGAAGAGGCGATAAAAACGAATTATAGCATAGAAAATTTTCATTTGGATCACAAGAACAATAATAAATTATTTCTAAACAAAATAACAACCAATATTTTATTATTTTTTCTCTTATTTTTTTATGATTATTACTCATCCAACTATGAAATAAAAGAAAATATTTTAATGCAAATAGTTAGACATATTCTGGAACATTTTACAATCTTATTTACATCGGATTTTTTAAACATTCAGATGATATATTCTGAATTCATGAAGAATAATAATTTAAAAAAAAAAAAGTTATCAGTCGTTCGGTCGAAAAATGGGTTAAATCGATTTTTACGAAAGTTACCAGGAGACAATCCTTTACAGTATGTTGTTCCACAAAATGATAAAAATGAGCTCACTGAAAATATTAATACAAAAAAAAGCAAATTCACTCCTATCAAAAATTCCAAGTACTCACGTGCAGAAGAAGCTCTATCAAAGATAAGAGAAGAAGGGAAAAGGAAGCGTGAAGCAGCGATAAAGGGGAAGAAGTGGACAGACAAAACTTCTATTGGAAAGGCATGTATAAAAATAGTAGAAAAAAAAGATACAGAAAAAAAGGGGACTGAAATGAAGGGGAAAGCAAACTCCGAAGCTGAAGAAGGCGAAGAACAAAGTCTCAATCCAAACAGTATTTCCGCTGCATGTAATATCGAACCGAACGGTATAAATAAGGAAAGTACGGACATAACAGAAATGAACCTATATGTAATAACAAATTTAATTGAAAAAATCAAGCGGTATAAGAAATTGCTATTTCTGTATACTATAAATTGCTTCAGAATAATACAAACATGTAACAATATTTCTTCATTAATTTTTAAATATAAATATATTTCAGTCCTTTTACAAAAGTTTTCCTATTTTACGAACAAAAATATTGTCGAATGCATTTACAGTGCATTCAATTTTTACATAAACAATTATTTTAAAGGTAAAATCAACTTTTTTGATGAAAAATCTTTAACTAATTTTGGTAAAGAAATTGGTTACTTCTCATATATTTACATAGATTATTTCTTTAATTTCATATGCTGTTTTATATTATATGACGTTTTAACTTTTTATAAATTTTGCTCTAATACCCTTAATTGTTTAGATATACTTAACACATATTTCAAAGAATTAATTAATAATAAAAAAGGCTCATACATTTGTATAACTATTTTAAACTTTTATTTAAGCATTTTGAATTCATACTTCTTTGATTTTTCATTATATCAAAATACACTCCATCTGATAGAAGAAGGTGAAATTACAAAAGACGGGGGAAGTTTAAAACAGTATGTTATTAGTAATTTAAAATGTAATAATAAAAAGGAACAAAAAGAAGGAATTACCTATTTTGAGTGTGTTAAAAAATTAAGTGAACAATTTAATAAAAGCAAATTTTTAAGTTTTCTGATTAACTATATTATAGATAATTTAGACAACAACGTGAATAAAGGAAAATTGGAAATTGAAAGAAAAAATCACGTAATTATATTAATATTACAATTACTGAGTTATCAAGTAATATTTATAGATAATAATAAAAACGAAATATTAAAATTAGCAACCACACTAATTAAATATCTAAAAAAAAAAGATACGTGTCTTTTACTTATCTACTATATAATTATTTTTTTTAATTCTTGTTTTCTCAACTCCTTTTTTGATGAAAGACTAATAAGCTTATTATTTAATTTTGATAAGAATGATAACATATGGTTTAACTTAATATTTATGTCGAGTAATAAAACAAAAAAAAATAAAGAAGTTTTAATACTAATAAAATTCTCTATTTTACATTTGTATTTATTACTACTAAAAAACAAAAATTCCTTTAAAAGGTGTATATTGTGCATATCTAGCGATATAAATATTTATTTCGTATTTATTTATGTACTCAACGAAATATATGAACACTTTAAAAGTTTCAATAATGAAGAAAGTATCAAAAGTAATATAACATTAAATAAATTGGAAAAGAACAAAAATGAAAATGAAAACGAAAATAGACACACAAAAAAATATTTCTACTTGTATGCTGAATTGTTAGTAATAGTTACAGATATTATTAAAATACTAAATACGAATGACGTAAATAAATATATAACACTTCACCATAATAAGGAGAAGGATAATTTATCGGTACAATTTAAAAACTTGTACAAAAAAATAAAAAACGAGTTGAAGCATTTGGAACAACTAATAAAATTAATAAAGTACACCATATTTCTACACCCTTTAATGATTAATATACACATATTACATAAATTCTATTTATGCATTTATATAAAGGAATTCTATTTTTTTCATAAAACATTTTTTAAGTATGATGTATTTCTTGTAAATTATGTACGGTTAATTAAAAATAAAAAAAAAGCGAAACTACTCAATATTGATACAAGTCAACAAAAGGAAGCAAGTGGTTCCTTTAGCACTGATGCTATCACAGAAACCATTTCCACTGAAAAAAATGCCGACATGTTTCTTAATAAAAACAAAAAAAAAGACAATCCAAATTTTCTTCACTCTGAGTTTGAGCGAAAAAAAAAAAAAATTACGCTACAAAAGTGGGATGACTTACACAAGGAAAAACTTTGCTTTTACTTTTTTTTTAACACACCTAAAAATTATAATTATCAAGTAAATAACCTATGTTCCTCAATACTTCAAAATGAATTTCATTTTTCTCTCAGAAAATTTTTTTCTTCATCTTTTCAAGAACAGAATCGGAATTATACAAATTACTCACAATATAATAGCGAACAAATTAAAATCTACACTGATTACATTTTTGACAGCATCAATTATGCAATAAACTTTTTTAACGCCTCCTGAAAAAAGTAAAACGAAAAACGCGAAGTGCAAAATTCAAAATGTGTAATATAATGTTTCTGCATAAATGGAGATAAACTTTATTATTTATAAAACTCTCTCTATTAATTCATTCATTTTTATTAAAAAAAGTTTGACGAATTCGAATACCATGTAATTTTACCTTCTTCAAATAGTAATAACACCTATCTTCTCATATTTTAATGGATCATTTTCAGATACTTGCCTAATTTTAAGAATTTACTTAAATGTGTAGATATATATCAATACTTATACATATATATCTATGTATATACATATTTTTGTACAAAATTAATAACTGCAGAAGGACTGAATAGGGTAATGTGTATTTAATATCCCAAAAAAAACTGATAAATCCCGCTAAAGCTGTGATATGTCTCTAAACTTGAGTTTTCTTTGGAAAAAAATATATTTTGATTCGTCTATCAAGCATTTGAAACTTACTGGTTCTGTGTAGCATAGGGTGTACAAACTCTTTCTATTTAGAAGAATGTTATTATTTAATAAACTATACATAAAATGAGAATAGGTAAACTTCCATTCCCTACACGCTCTGTTTATGCTAGCTATCCAGTGAACCTTACAAGTAAACAATTTTAACACTTCATGAGTTAAAAATTTTTATATATGCACATAATTACGATATACATGAACATGTAACTCTATATATATACACACGCAACTGCATATATACAAATAATTGTATGCACGTATATATATATATATATATATATATATATATATATATGCATATTTATTATTTTTCCCTACAAAGAGCTAAAATTACCCTTAGTCGCCTATATCTTTGACGCCGCATGATATACGAATAGAGCAATGCCTTCATTGCTCTGCTTCTAGCAATTTTAAAGCATCCTTTGCTTCTCCCTCGAAAACCTTTTGCTACTTGAAAAACTACTTCTCTTGGTAATTTCATTTTCCTCTCCTGCGTTTTTTTTTTTAGTATACATTACGTACCATAAACTATTAAAAATAGTTATGGAGTTTTCTAATATTACTTTTTCTTATGTTTTTTATCTTACACACATATATATATATATATATATGTATATGCTCGCTTTATTCAATGTGCAAAAAAAAATTGTTATCGTTGCATTTTTTCTACTGTTTATTCTATTATTTATTGCTTCGCTTATGCGTTCATAAATGCTTTTTTTTTTTTTTTTTACCTTATATTTTTTGTTTCTCTTGGCTTATACACCCTTAATAATTTTAATTCATGTTCGTTCTGTTGATTTTGTTCATTAATTCATGTATATTTTATGCAAATACATATGTACATATATATATTATATATATATATGTAACACCCTTTAATAAGAAAAAATTAACAAAATTTACAATGACGAAATAATTTTAAAATTAAATGAGTTGCATTTCAACATGCTCAAAGGATACAAAGTAATCACGGTGTTATAAAAACCTTTAAAAGAATTATTTAAAAAAACAAATACCATAAAAAATACTCTTGTTTATTTTTACATATTGTATTTCAAAATACAAAAAATTAACATATGTATATAAAAATCCTTTACATATATTTGTAAAGAATTTAGTAGAATAGCAGCAAAGAAAAAAAGAAAAGAAATGCACAGAATATAAAGGGATAAAGGGAATAAAAAAAAAAAAAAAAAATGGAGAAAATATGACAAAACACAATAAAATGAAACAAATATAATAACATATTAATTCTTAATAAAGAAAATATATAAATTTGATTATATATAATCAAAAATGGAAAAAAACAAAATCAATGGACATTTAATCGATTCAAACGGTTATTTTGTGTGTGTACATTACTTCCCCAGTTTTCTAGGAAAACATGGGAAGTATTCAAAATATAAATATTGCACAAAAGTTAAACAAAAAATTTTTTCTTAATCTTTATTCTCCTTTTTTCCAAAACAAACTTCCTTATATGCCTCATATAAAACCTCCTTAGTTACTCTGGAACATTTATTCTTGTAACAATCTGAGTTAATAATTTTCTAAAAAAAAAAAAAAATAATAAAAATAAATTAACAATGTTAAAAAGTAAAACAAAATAATCATATTGAAAAATAGGACAACTCGTAATCTACAACAGTAGGAGCAATATTTTCATAAATATTGTTGCTTTTTCATAATTTCATCATTCATTACGACAATTTTTTTATTTATTATTTCATTAATATAATGAGCCCTTACCTCCATGCATTCACATTTTAAAAAGCACTTCCTGACTAATTCTTCGAACGTTTGAAATCCACATTTCCTAAGACAGTCATAATTTTCTTCATTCTCATCATAAACTATTTCTTCCTCATCTTCTGCCTGATTTTCGAATGCTGATTTTGCACCAATGGATTTATACATGGAAACATTTTCAGGAGAATCGCTTAATTTCTTATTTCCCCATTCTATTATATCAATAAAGGACTGAGTTGCAAAATCCCTAATATCTGATATTGAGTGTGTTTTTCCCAGTTGATGTATACCTATAGCTAACAAAACAGCAGTAAACATTCTAGCAATTACAAGAATCCAAGTATCATTTCTATATACCCATGAATGAAATGGTGTAAACGATTCAACAACATTACATTCTTCATCAAATAAATTTGGAAATATCCAATAATCAACTCCAAAAAACCAGAAGAAAATAAAAGTACATAATCTTCCTACTATTATAACTGATATTAAAGCTATAAATGCAACAGACAAATGCCATAATGCCAATTTTAATTTCAAAGGCCAAACAGGAAACATACAACATAATAAAACAATCGATATTAAGATTACTAACATAAAATATTGTAATTTCTTATTCCTTTCATGCACTAAAATATAAAAACTTGTTTTATCAAAATTTTGTTTTGAAGTCATAATTAATCTCTTTGGCCATTTGGGCCTCTTATATACTCCATTTTCATCCTTTTCATTTATTCCTTTAATTGGTTTATATTGAGCTTTATATATATATCCTTGTTGTATAAATAATTCAGCAAATTCTTCTATATCTTTCATCTCATCTAAACTTCTCCCAATAAATAAATTTGGAAACTTTTTCTTTAACATATCTTTCTTCGTGCTTAAAAAATGCACAAAATCATCTCCTCTAAAATATTCTACTGCTCTTTTTCCTACTTCTGCTGCGCTCTTTACCTTGACTCCTTCCTCGAAGGCGCACTTCAACACTCCAAGCATATCAGGATTTAATTCCTGCAAATTCAAGTGAGTAGACGTCCATATGTGTTCTTACATAGGTATTCATATATATATATATATATATATATCACGCACACAAATACACATATACACATATATATTCACAGATATACGTATGCACCAACGAATATTTCTCCTAATTATTAATTTTGTTGTTTCTTCTTTATTATTCATGTTTTAAATTTTTTAAACAACTAGCAAAAAGGAAAACCAAAGATGTTAAGTGATTATATACATATCAAACATAAAAAAAAAAAAAAAAAAAAAAAATTAAAGGAAAATAAAATAACCGATAACTATACTTGCATAATAATCATATAAAAACATTAAATCGACTTCATGGAATCTAAATGTGTAAACCCATTATGTATAAACAAGTATATGTTTTATAATATGAAATGCTGAATTCATTAAAAAGATGCATTTTTACCTCTGTTCCGCTCATCTTTTCCTAAATTAGTAGAAAAACAAAAACATTAATGAAAAAAAAAATTATATTTTCTTTAATATAGAAAACTATTTTTGTACAATAATATCATTATATTTTTCTCGTATGTTCCAGTCTGTGCGTTAGCAGTTTTCTATTTATTTCTGTGTTATTATTACTATTTCTATTATTATTTTGTAAATTTCTTAGATAATTTTTTTTTTAATTTTATGCTATTAATTATTTATTGTACTTTATCCTTTTTTTATTTCCTTTTCTTTATATTGTTTTCCTCTCGTAAATATATATATTTATATATATAAAAGTACAAATATGTATAAATAAAAATATGTATAAATAAAAGTATATAAATATATATATGTATATATATATTAGTAAGTAAATATAAAATTATATATATATATATATATATATATATATATATATATATATGTATATATATATTAGTAAGTAAATATAAAATTATATATATATATATAAATATATATATGTATATATATATTAGTAAGTAAATATAAAATTATATATATATAAATAAATATATATATATATATGTATTTATTTATTTATTTAAATTTAAATTTTTTTTTTTTTCTTGTTTTTTATTTTATTTTTCATTTTAGTGAAGTGTGTTTATTGCGTGTTCACTATTAATAATATTTCTTTTTGCTTCATTATTGTTTTGTTTACCATTTTGTTCTTTATTATTATCTGTATTTTAATGTTTTTATTTAATAACATTTTAAATAATAAATTTTTTTAATTTTTATTACTGTATTTACCATATACTACTATTTTTTACAACATTTTTAATTTATTTTTATGTACTATATTTATTTCATATATTTTTTATGCACATATCAATTTTTATCTTTTTATGTTCTTTAAAACTTAGGAGAAATAGAAACATGCAATATAATAATTCAGATGTGGAACAATATGAAAAAATATATATAATATAATAAATTTCCTCGAAAAAGTCATTATCACATTGTGCAACTAATTTCATTTTTTTAATTAGATCATATTGGTGCTTCCGTTTAGATCGTTTTTTTTTTTCAAGTTGCATTTCTGTTGTTTAAGTTGTATTTCTGCTTGTACGAAGATTATATGCATGTCTATATTTAAGTTATGTTTATCCTTTGGCCTAGGTCATATCTGTTCTTTACTATTTACTTATTTTTTTTTAATAATACGCATTCATAAATATTTAGAAAAATTCGTAAATAATGTTATATATATACATATCATACTTATGAAGTTTATACCAGTTCAACGATGAATAGATGGAAGAAAGTTATGTACAATTGATTTCTTTTACCATAAGAGGCAATAGGTACACAAGAAAGGAAACTAATAATAATATACTTGCATTATAAGCAAAAATAATTCTTCATGGACGACATTAAGTTAGATATTGTGTAAAGAAAAAACTTTGATAAAGTAAAGGTGAAAAACTTACAATAAAACTGAAAAGGTTATTATAAATATTTAAAATGTAGAAATATAAGTTAATAAATTTATTTAAAAAAAACAAAAAACATATAATAATAAAATAAAAAAAATATTAGTGTGTAAACATTCACGTAAAATTTTTTAGAAAAAAGAAAGAACTACCGTATATAGCACAGATATGATAAATACTTCTTTAAAAAAAATAAAAAGAATATTAATGTACCAAAGACCATAAGTCGCAAGTTTTTAAAATTGTTGATAAATCATAGACATATTAATTGTAGCTTTAGTGGTGCCTCTAAAAAAAAGGAGAACAATAAAATAAAATTCATATGCATATATATATATGTATGTATACTTCACATAAATACATATTACTACTCTACGCAGAACTATACTTAGAACTCAGAGAAAAACAGTTTTATAATGTTATAGATTTTTTATTATTATAAACCACTTTTTCCGTTGCTAAGAAATAAAACCTAATAGGAAGATATAACTTGATCATAAAAAAAAATTTTTTTTTTTTTTTTTTTGTTACTCCTTTTTTAAGTTCTCACCAATTATTTATACATTTTTATATTTTTTGTTAGTAAAATAATTGGTGCCATTCAAAGGATAATATTTTAAAATTCCTATTTATGAATGATTTCCAAATTATGCATTTTTTTTCCCAACTATCTAACCAGTATAACTTGTTCAATTTTTCTTAATAAAATATATGGCTTAAAGGCACATATATATTTTTATTATTTCAAAAAGTTTTTAGTCCGTATGTATGTAACTATTTATCTATCTGTCTATATATATATAGGTAACACACTGACTACTCCTCGTTCCACTAAAATAATATTCCTATATCTATTTAAATTAAAATGTGGATCATTCATGTCATAATGCAAAACATTTCACATTTGTCCTGGATCAAAAAAAAAATAAATTTCAAAAGCCTTTTTTTTAAATATAAAGCATAAATACACATATAAGTTTGCTATCGGTTCTATTATCTGTAATTATGATGATGTTAGACATTCTTTAAAAAATAAATTTCATGTTACTTTTCATAAAAGCTAATTTTTTTCGAAATAAAAAATAAAAAAAATCATAGGTAAAATGAAACCGCACATATTTGTAATTTATTGTAATTCTATAGGAACAAAAAGATATCAATGTGAATAAAATGTTAATAAAGAAGGGTGTTTTTATCTATCACGATACATATATATATGCATAAATATAAGAATGTGGGGTGTAGATGCGTCTGCATGTGAACATATATGTGTGTGCGTATAATAATCACTACACTTGTACCGTTTGTATCACTATTAATTCCTTTTTTTAAGAATATATGTAGGCCTCTATCCCATTATTACAGTAGTGTAATTAGGAAGTATGTAATATTTATTAAAAATGTAATTTTCCTATGTTTTCTTTTTACTACAATACTCGTTATCCTTTGCATTATTTTCTCTACGTTTATATGTCTGTGCTTGTGCCAAATAAATTAACGCTAATTTGATAGAAAATCATAATTCCCCATGTTATACATATATTTATTTAAATTTATTTAAAGATTAATGAGAGCATTTTTATTAAATAAACATACAAAATTATGTACACGTATTACTACATTTTTACACAAATCATTGTTTATATATCAATACGCACCGAAGGAGGAATCGAACCTCTGCGCAAAGAACTTACGCCAAATGATTTGAAGTCACACTTAGCAACCATGCTAACTCATCGGTGCAATTTTATTAATTCTAATATGAAGTGATACATATATAAAAAAAAAATTAAAACTAAAAAAAAAAAAAATCACAACTGATATTCTAGAGAATAAATTATATGTGACTTAATAAGCAGTATTTAAGTGGTTATTAACCCAAAAAAAAAAAAATTAATGGGTGCAGTGAAAGAAGCAGAGAAAAGTTTTATAAATATAACTGTGCTTTTTATCAAATCTTAAATATAAATTGTTCAATACTATGTAGAAATGAATTACATGTAAGCTTACAAAGTACACATGGCACAAAAAATGTAAAGGTAAGATTTAAAAAGGGAGAATAGGTTAAGTAATATAAATATTAAATGCATTCATAATTTTGTATAAGGAATATATTAATTATATATTATACTTTATTCAGATTGAAAGTAGAGCGTATACGTAAAAAGAATGTCATTCTTTGAATCATACATAAATATGTATATATATTTTAGGGTTTTTTCTAGAAAGGCAAAATATGTACGAGGTAAAAATAATATTCTTTTATTTTATTTTCTTTATTTTTATTTTTATTTTTTTTCTTTATTAAATGTAAAATAAATGTATAATATAATATCTTTAATGATTTTTTTATAAGAATTTGTTTTTTTATGTGTGTTCTTTTCTCATCCAATGTAATTTTGAAAATGTAGATATTTAAACGAAATATTTCAATTACGTTTATCCTTTGAGTGTTTTTATATTTATTGGCTCCTTCCATTTTTATAAATCTACTATATATAAAATATAAGTTTTTTTTTATTTTTTTTTTATTTTTTCTTAAATATTGTAAAGCAATATTTAAAGAAGAAAATAAACAGTTATATGTAGCCCCTCTTTCAAGTTCTAAATAAATATTTTGGTTAATTAAGCATAACAGAAATTTGAAAAGAAAATTTTTTTATTCTTTTCACATAAAAAATACTAGAAATTTTTTAATAATTTAATAATTGATATTAAAAAAATATGTGTATGAAAATGCCCTTTTTTTTTTAATTTTACAAGAGTGAGCTTAAAATATGATGTACATAAATGTATACAATAAATACCTAATTTAAATATAGTTATAAATAGGAAAAACATACTTTACATATATAAGAAAGAGGATTAGTTAGGACTTATAAAAATTTATTTAAAAAAAACTGTTAATATATGCTTAAATTTATAAAAATAAATGTATATAAATATATTATATGCGTAATATATGAATTATTTTAAAAGCTGACATAAGCATTTTTATTTTATGATATTAATTAAAAAAAAAAAATATATATTTAAGGGTAATTGGCGCAGTCGGTTAGCGCGCGGGTCTCATAATCCCGAGGTCGTGAGTTCGAACCTCACATTACCCAAAAGGGCTAAGCTTGCCACCCCACAGGCTTAGCCGACAAAGTCTTCTGGCCCATCGGTAGTCTTCTACCATTGGGCTGTTTTTTTTTCTTTTTTTCATTAAAGATATATAAATATCTTTTATATATTAAAAAGAACAATTGCTAAATATTGCATAATATTTTATTTTATACATTTTAAAAGCTTTTTTTGTTTAAGTATTGCTAAATAGTATAATAAATTATTGCTCCACCATTTTTATATTGAACAATTTTTTCCGTTCCTGTTTATTGTGTAATTAATATAAATTAGTTGGCTTTTATAAACTTTTTACGTATATAGTAGAAAATGAAAATTATTTTAAAATTTAACTGTTTTATTCCTAATTTCTTTTATTTCTTTTTTTTTCTATATTACACATTAGCCATGGCAAGGTTGGAGGTACTCATTAATGTTTAACGATTCGCCATGTATATAAAAAAAATAAGAACAACAAGAGAGCGATAAAGGAACGATCAAAAAAACGATAAAAATGAACCCTTACAATGAAAAAGTTTTTGCCTTTCTGTAAATTTTATTCTTTTACACTTTTTTTCGCTTCAAGCAGATTTAAATTAAACACCTCTTAAAAAAAACGGTAACTATGTATACGCACATTTGTACCTGTTTACGTATTTGCAGAAGGTAATAAAAGTACTGCGATCAAAAATTTAGGAATTAAAAGTTAATTCTATTTTTTTCATTTTGCTTGATAATTGCTCTTAATTCATATTAGCGTGTAGAAAGATAAAAGTTAAATAAAAAAGGTGAAATGAATATATCTTCGAACTGGTGGTATTTTATGTTCCCAATGTCCTGTATTTTTTAGAAAAATAATGTCCTCCTTTCTTTTTTTATACCAAAAAAAAAGAAAAAAATACAACTTCCAAAAAATCATTTAGTTAAGGAAAAATTCAAAAATGAATGAACAAAAAGAAGACATAAAAAAAAACAAAAAATTACGAGCTTTTTGACTAATATCTGTTTTATGAAAGCAACACCCACGATAGCTGAAAAAGGTCCTCTCTTATTTTCATGAAACTATGAATACACAAAATGATGTATAAATAGTATTTATTTATATATGGAAATATTTTGTAAAACATTTTTACTTTTTTTTTCTGGTAGAGTAAACGCTTGTCCTGTTAAATGTGTGCAAGCAAAAAAGGATTAATTTAACATCTTTTTCACCTAATATAGGACGTCGTACTTGTATAAAACACTGTTCACAGTTCAGTAATGTATTTTATTCATAAATATAAACTATAGGTGTATTATTCTCGCATAGTTTAAAACGTAAGTGGAAAATAATAGATTATAAATTTTTCTTTCATATGATATTTTTAATTTTCTTAATTGTTGCAGCTTTACAATAATTTGAAAAAATATACCTTTAAAAAATAATTAACAATTCATGAATAATTTCCATATTTTAATTCCACGTTTTCCGAACAACAGCGATATATAAAATATATCATTCCTACTGAAAATATAAAATGCTTTACTGATAAATAAAAACGTAAAAAAAAAAATGATTTGATACACCTAAAATAACTGAAGGAATGATTAATAAAAATATCAGCATATTGTCCAAAGACGACATATTTATGTTTAACGTATATATAGGTGGGGGGGTGCAGGTACTATCATATACTAACATAATTATATGCATTCCATGCATACATCTAAAATTAGTTATTCAACAAAGTAACGGTAAAAAATATATTAAATTTTATTTTAAAAGAATAAGGATTATTTGTGTGCAAAAAAAAAAAAAAAAAAAAAAATTCGTAATTAAACATTTACATATTTTTGAAATTTTGTAATTGTGTATTTAAGTAGTTCTATAAATACATAATTGTAAAATTACTTAATAATGAAGTAACGTATCTGCGTAATTGTGTAACTGTGTGATTGTGTAATAATGCATTTTTGAAATTCAGTAAATTCGTATTATAAGGTTAAAATATTTTTGCTTTATCGTAATAACTTATTTTTTTTAAAACTTATAATATCCGTGCACACTACTACATTATTTTCTGTTTATCATAAATATAACCATAAAGTACTATTTTTTATGTAAAATAAAAATTTATAAAATATAACTTCATTTATGTGCACACATAGATGCTAATTTTTATGTTCCTTCTTTTTTTTTTCACTTTTATTCTTATCCTTTTTCATATTACGTTGTTATTTTCAGAATCGTGTATTTTTGGAAAATTTCAAAGTGCAAAAATTTTAAAGTTTGTCATGTTTTAACAAAATAAAATTTTAGTAAGATAATTTGAGTTAACCATTTAAATATATATATAAATATTTTTTGTGTATATATATTCATGAATATATATGTATTTATGTACGTGTCACAAAACAGTAAATTTTTTATTACTATTTTTTTACATATAAAAAAATCACTTTTATACATATAATAAAACATACTACACATTTTTTTTCTTTATATATTTATTCATTTTTATTTTTTTTTTTTGTGTTATATATTTATATTCTCTTTTAAAACAATTTGCAGAAAACAGTTACATTTAAACGAAAGCGCTGTTGAACTTATTTAAATTCATATATGTTAAAAAAAATAAAATAAAATAAAAAACAAATAAATAAATTGCATTAACGTATTTGTATCAAATAAATTTATACCAAATGAGGAAAAATGCATTCCAACAAATGTACTTACATATTGTTTTTGTAAAAATATAGTACCGTTGAAAATGTTTGGCCGTTTCAAAATTGAAATACCCATATATTTGTTTGTATGAAATTCCAAAAATGAAAATGAAAATTAAAATGAATAATATAAATATGTACTCCCCGTTATACACATCTTATGAAAATATAAACATATACAACCAAAACAAAAAATTTAATGAAGAAGACTGTGGAACATCTACTGCTAACATATCGTGCGATTCGAAGGGGAGAATATTAATAAAAGGTACAGCTTTAAAATGATTCTGTAAAATATATCTGTGGGCTTTTATATGCATATGTAAGTATATGTACATGTACTCATATAAACGAAATTGGAGAATTTGTCGGATGTGTAACTTTTGATTTGTGTTTCTAAAGTGCACTACTCTATGCACGTACATATCCGGTAGTGTAATGATTTACATTTTTTTACAATTTTTACAATATTTATAAATTTTACTCATTTTTTATCCTTTTTTTTTACTTTTTTTTTTTTTACCTTTTTTTTACCCTTTTTTTTTACTCTTTACACTAGTTACATTTTCTCATGAAATGTAAATTTATTTTTTGCGCTTTGCTGATCATACTTGCTACTAAAAGTATTCATATGTATGTATATGTATACGCGCACATGTATCTATTTACACATGGAGAGCATTAGTTTCCTTTTTTTTATTTTGTAACTTAACACATAATTAGCAAATATGATTAATAAATTTGCAAGGAATATGTATCCATAAAGATTTTCTTTTTTCATTTATTTATAAAATTGTTCTTATGTGTTAAAAATTTTGTGTAAACAATGTGTACGTTTTGTATATAAGATTATGCAAACTTAAGCTTTTTTTTTTTTTTTTTTGGAGAGTATTTCCATATCATGAAATTTGTATTTCTTTTTCTCTTAGTGAACTTTTTGTTTTCGTATGAATGTGTCCACATTTTGAATAGTTTAATGCAGTAATTTAATTTAATTTAATTTAATTTAATTTTTTTTTTTTTTTTTTGAAGCATAATAATTCATAAAATGTAATAATTTATATGTACATAAATATGAATGCATATTTGTATAAGAACATATAATCGTGCACAGATGCAACATATATACATATATGTATTTTATGAGTGACATATTCTCCTAAAAATGGGAAGACAACTATTCTCCCAGAAGATATGTATCTATTTTCCTTTTTTTTTTAAACATTTTTTCATAATCATTTTTTCTTGACCAAAAATTTAAAGCTCGTCATATTGAACAATCATACTGTTTTATTTACAACCCTTTTTTATAACTATATAAAGATTTCGAATACTATGACGTCTATTAACTTACGGAAATATGTCAATTTTACATGTATCCTATTTTTTTTTTTTAACACTCCCTCCCGATGCATATATTATGTAAATATACAACTGCACACAAATACAATTATTACAAATAAAGACCTTTGTTTATTTCTTTTACATTTCTGTAGATATTGAAAATGATAAAAAAAACACAGCAAATAAGAATGAAGTGTTTAATAAGTCTGAAATTAAAAATAGAAGTAAATATGAAAGGCAAAACGTTTTTCTTAACAATGAAATCAAAGAGGAATCACCTATTATTAGGAATGTTTGTAAGGGCAGAAATGTAATTAATGATAGCAATGTACCTACGAAGAAGTATTTGAACGCGATTAATGCCATAAGTTATAACAACTATCTTAGGTTAAAAAATACTAATCATTTAAATAGTACTCAATATTGTGTCAAAAAAGAATGTAGCAATAATAGTAATAATAATAATAATAATGATAAAAATAATTCCTATTATTATAATAATAACAATTATAGAAATCATAACAATTACAATACGGAAAATGTTAAGGAGAAATTATTATTAAACGGTTGCAATAACAATAAAGGTTCTTCTTACATTGTAAATGGACTAAACAAAAATTATGCAAATAATTTTTCGTCCTACAACATTCAAGATGCAAATGGGAATAGAAACATATTTCCTGATAATGATAATAATAATAATAATAATAACATGTTTAACCATTATAGCCGAATACCATTAGATAATTATAATAATAACTTTAAAAATTATAGGAATTCATCGTATGATAACATTTACTCATATAATAATAACAGTAATAGTAACTCCTTCCATTTTAATGCAAACACACCATCTATCGGTTTTTATAGTAATGATAACATTAAATTAAAAAAGCATTTGCCTTATCCGAATGGCTCACCAAATGTATCGTTTATTACACCAAACAATACTCAGAAATATGGCACGTTGCATTTATTAAAATCTGTACAAAATAAGGAGGAAGGATTCACAAAAAATATAATTAAATTTTTTAATAGAAAAAAAGAAACAAATAAAAATATGATGAATTCTTTCAATTCATATGAATATTTGCCAAATATTGAAAATGAAATAAGAAATACATCCATAAATAAAAGTATAGTAAGTTCCAATTCGTATGGGAAAAAAATAAATAGTTATAACCCTTCCAACACAAAAAGTGATGGAAATAACACTCTTAATAAAATATATAATTTTATTTTCCCACAAAATATAAAGAAGGCACAAAATAAGATCAAAGAAAGAAACGAAACAAACAAATACATTTTCAAAAAAGATTCCAATAGATCGATTCATAAAAACAGCGCTATTTATCGTACAGATAGTAATATAAAATTAGGAAAACGTTTTGATATCAGTAATAATTGTAACTATCTTCACCTCAACAACGTCATCAGGAATAGTAGTGGTAGTTGTTGTAACAAACCTATGAATCATTCTAATGTTTACCATAAAAGTTATAAAGACTATATGAACCAGAATCAAGTGAGAGGTAATGCTACTTTTAATGTAAAACAGAGTAGTGCAAATATGCCATTTTGCAAATATGTCTCCCCTGCAAAAAATAATAATATTCAAAATACAGCTGTGTCGTCAAAAAATTTATTTTTTAACGATAAACATAAATATCATGAAAAAGTTATTACCAACGTTTATCAGTTTACTGGAGGTGCCTCGCACAAGCAATGTAACCTTAAAAATAATTCAAAAATGGAGAATAGTATAAAAGTGGAAAACAAAATTACATATAATGACAAGTCGAACAACAAAGGTGTTCACGATCTAAATGGTCAAAATATTAAATTAGATTCTGCATCACAAAAGAAAAATGTGCAAAATGTGCACGTTCCTGCAATGAGTGAAAATAAAGGCATCAACCTTAACAAAGGATGTAATACGAAATATAATGGACTGATTGAACACGATCATACAAATAACACCAGCAACAAGGACAATTTTAACGACGAAAATGCATTAAAGAATCAAAAGAAATTAAAGGATATGAGAGAATCGGAAAAAATTGACAACGAATATTTGAATACAATGAATAATCCAACACCAAAACAAAATACATTTCAGTGTGATTCGAATTTGCACAAGAAACAACTCACTTATAAGAACTCCATAAATATATTAAATGACAGCGATAAGAATAATATTAAGCAAAATGTTTATAATTATAGCACAATAATACAAAATAATTTTATTAACAATTCAGAAAAAATGTCCAAAATTTTATTAAATACGAAAAGTGATAACAGTGTGCAAAACAGAAATGAAGCAAATTTAGCGTTTATTAATGTAAATAAATACATAAATAATATTTTTAAAACAAACAATAATTCTGAAGATAGCAATAAGGAAGATATATTTATTAATAACTATGAAAAAATTGATATTCACAATGATAATAGTAATAACAATATAGATAAGGAATTAAATACGAATGGCAATATACAAAATAGGAATAACATATATAAACCACATCTTCGTAGTGTTAGTGTGTATCATTCCAATGTTCCCGAGGTACGAACCGATGATATTTTAATTAACGATGCAAAGCGTTTACATGTATTAGAAAAAGAGCATGGAGTACTAAATTCTCCAACAAATATATACCTACATAGTAGTGTAAATGGAATGAACGAGAACACAAAAAGTTTAATGAAACATTGTACCCTAAATAAATTTTTGTATGAAAAAAAACAAAAATTAAAATCTCATATTGAACCACTTGAACAGAAATATGGTACACATGAGTTGTTATATGCGAATAAGGAGTGTGATTCTACAATTATAAATAAATGCACGAACAATAATCCGATAATTAAATTAATAACAAAAAATAATATGAAAGATGTTCATACAGAATACAAGGACTCTATGCTTAAGTTAAATAGTTTATGTAATATAAGCAAATATGAAGGAGTTAATGAAGGAGTGAATGAAGGAGTGAATGAAGGAGTGGAGGAACAAATGAAAGAAGGAATGTTATATAACAACAAAACAAGCAATAATGGTAAATCCTTTTCTTTTGGTAATTTACTAAAAAATGAATTGAAAAATAATCCATATAACATGGATAATTTAAATATCAACCAAAATGGGTATATGCAGTCTGTCATATCAGTTGCAGATAAAGATAATTTATTAAATGTAAAAAGAAATTTTCAAGATATTCCAGTTTGTAATAATAACGAAAATAATGTTTTCCTTAATAATATAAACGAAAACATTATTTTGAATAACAATTTTATGAATAATAGTAAATTTCAGAATGGGAACATAATTTCAGGTAATAAAGAGATAGATAAGATAAGGAAAAACAAAATAGAAAATAAAAAGGATATGTGTATTAATTCATATAACAATGATAAAAAAGAAGAAAGATTGCAAAAGGTACACTATGATGTTGATGAAATATTATTATTAAAATCTCAGGTTTCTAAAGAACTAAACACCTGTCTAAAATGTTTAAACAATTTAACAAAAAACAAAGAGTTATTTGAACAGTTAAAAAAATATAAACGTAAACTTGCTGAAAAAGAGGATTTAGAACACATGGGAGACATTGAAGATATAGAAGATGTATCAGAAAAAAGCTATTCGGATAAAGCAGAGTCGTATTATACAATGAAAAATTCATACATTTCTTCCATGCAATGTAATGAAAATAAAACTGCTGATATTTTGTATAATAAGGATGATAACACTATACCAACAGAAAATTTCTTCTCAAAAAATACTAGTAATATTGTTCATATGATTCACCAAGCGGATGTGGATGGCTGTAAAAACATAATTTACCCGTCAGAATATAATAATGACTATTGTAATGATAGTAGAAACACTAATATGGTTCAAAAAGATTATGTATACTTCGAAGAAAATGTAAAAGCACACAGGAAAAAAAAAGATAGTGTCCATTTTAATTTATATGATAATAAGAATATGTATCATACAGGAACAAATACAAACTACGGGAAGAACAAAAAAGAAAATGAACATAAAATAAATATGCAGGGTAAATGTTCCTCTAACGAAGCAGAATCTCCATATATAGGAAAAAAAAAAGCCTTAGTTGTTACATTAATTTATAATGGGTTGTTAGAAGGATGTAAAAATGATACTATACATATGTGCGATCATTTAATGGGAACATTTAAATTTAATGAATTAACATTATTAAACGATTGTAATTTATGTTACAGAAATTTCGTAACACGAAAAGCTAATAAGAGAAATATAATAAATAATTTATATGATTTTATTACCAAGTCTAATAATGGAGATATTTTATTTTTCTATTTTTGCGGTTATTCCATTAAAATTATCGATTCAAAATTTTCAGAAAACCATAATTTTGCTTTACTACCACAGGATTATTCAAAAAATAAGTATATATATTCTAATGAAATATATAATATAATAAAAAAGTTAGAAGGAGGGAAACAGCTATGCATTGTTTTTGATACTACGTACACATCATATTTTGTTCCTACAAGTACATCTATTACGTATAATAAAAATATAAATACGACGGAAATATCGAAAAGTAACTATTTACAACCTACAAATAAAAAATATAAGTATTCGTTGAGAACTTTTGGAAAGGTCAGAGATAGGCATGTTGAACCTGTTTATCTGGAGAATGTTAAAAGACCCTCAATTCACGAATTATACAAACCAGAGGAGGGAAGCAAAAGAGTGAAGAATACATTAGTCCCCTCAATCTTTTTCTTTTCCCCTGATACCAGAGATAGAAATGATTTTGAATTTTTAATAAAAAATAACGTCAGAGGTAAGACATTTTTCATGGACATATACAGGAATATATAAATAAGTATGTATATTTCTGCAGGCTTGCATGTTCCCGTACGTATGGGTATATATATGTGCGTATGTTTACAAATTTATATGCATGATCTCCATTTCGCGAATAGAAAACCAATGCTATTTTCCCCTTTTTTTTTGCGTACTTCCCTCTTCACAGGTTTACTAACATACTGCGTAGGTAAGGCAATCGAATTATTAAAAAAAGATTTTTCCTATCATGACTTATTTGTGGTTGCTTCCAAATTACTAGTTAATATAAAGAAGGAGTACAAAATAAAGTATATTAAATTTAAACTATCCTTTTTAAATGAACATTCTCCTGATGATATAAAATTTTTATCGCATGAAAGTCTTTTTTTAAATAAAAAAATGAAGCTAGAGGAACCATTGTGGAAACCTTCTTTAAGATTGAACAGTTTAAATGAATATATGAAAGATATTTACAATTTTAAAGAAAAAAATATACAAAAGAATTTCGTAAAAAGATGCTTGCTAATTTTCATAAAAGATATAAAATTTTATACGTCTATGAAAATAGACCTTTCAGTTGAATATTTTGTAAGTTGTTTTATTAAAACCAAGAATATTAATATCCTTTATGTTAGGTAATTCTTCGAACTAAAGGGAAATTTTCATTTATTTGTATATGCAAAACTGTGTTTATAATTATATATATATATATATATATATATATATTTTTGTCCCTTTGATCATGCTTCTTATTATGATTGTGTGTTTTTTTTTTTTTTTTTAATTGACCTTAGGAGAAACAATACAAAAATGCAAAAAATTGTCAGAGACAAAATATTTTTTTTAGAATACGTTATATTGAATCTGTCCGATGTAGTAGGATTGAAATAAGAATAAACAAGAATTCACATTACTTACCATAAATGCATAAAAAAAAAAATGTAACTTTTGTTTAAATATAATTATTTTTTTTTATATATAGGAAAAAGCAAAAATTTACGTGGAGTTGTTTAAAAAAAAGAAGAAAAATTATTTCGTTGCAAGAAGTGTCTTTAGAATAGAGTATACATTTGCAATTCAAAACTTGAAATGCACATTTATATATGTGGCATGTACCTATATATATATGACTGCGTAAATACAAAATAAATGTTGAATTTTACATATATGTACATGTATTTTATTTTTGTGCAGAAACACAAATGGAAAGTTTTCCTTAATGGATGAAAAAGTAATTTAAAATTAAAAAAAAAAAAAAAAAGTACAAATTATACCACCTTTTATATATTATAATATTAAACTTTTGTTGCGTTATTTTGTACAACCCATTATATTCATCATTCTTTCGTTTTTAACTAAATCCTTGTAATTGTTTTCACAAGAGCTAACCCATTCTCATAGATATAAAAGCATATATATATACACACACAAATATAAACACACCATATTTTCTTTTTTTTATCCTTTTAGAAAAATATAATTGGTATTATTGATTTGAGTATTAAATGCGTTTCTTAACGCCATGAAGCCTTTTCTTTTTTATGTAAAAGAAGTTTGCTTGTAAGTTTGTTTTCATTATTAGTTATAGTCTTTCTTTTGTTTTATTATCATCCGTTTTACGATTTTTTGTATTATGATTTAAATGAGTATGTACATTTATATGTATACACGCACATTTATAAATATGTGTATATTTGTATATATTCTTAATAATTTCACGCAAGAGATTATTAAAAAGAAAACAAAAATTTTAATTATCATGTTTTTTTAGTTTTCTGTCCCATATTCTTTATTTGCAATTTTTTAACAACGAACTTATTCATTTATTCTTATTCTTATTTGGCTTTTTTTTTTTTTTTTTTTTTTTGAGACATTTATTCCTTATCAATTTTTGTAATTTAAACAACTACCCTTTTTTCGTTTTTTTGATTTTTTGTTTTTTTGTTTTTTTGTTTTCGTTTTTACACGTATTCTTTAAGTTTTAAAAACAGTTACAACAAATTATGCCATATTCTTCTCCATAATGTTTACACATGTTTAAGCTAATGGTAAAAGGAGCGTATAAAAAACGATGCAATGTTTGCATGTAGATGCACTTGCACGTATATGCAGCATATTAGAATAACTACTACTACAGGTTCGTTTTAATTCATTTACATCTTGAGAAAATAAATTTTTATGTTGGTGGAATTAAACATATTTAATATATTATAAAAAAAACCAAAAATGGAAATTGATGCCACTTCATTTTGTTATCAAAAATAGAAAAAATAATTTTTATTTATGAACTGAAAATACTAGAACTTCTGTTGATGTAACATTACATACTTCCGATTTTTGTTTTTTCTCTAGCGGAAAAATAAAAAGTGTTTATGTAGCTATATATATTTACATTGCATGCTTTTACGTGTTATAAACTTGTATATATACATATACATATACATGTAAATATATGTTTATGTATGCTTGTATAATGATATATATATATATATATATATATATGTTTGTAAGCTTTACTTAATGAGTACATTGCCACAAAATGTTGTGCCATAAATTATATAGATGTGTTAAACGATTTCGAAATGTTTTTAAAAAAGTTGTATAGTAGTTCCTAGAAGTTTATGCATGTCGATTTTGTATTGTTTTTAAAAAAGTTTTAACACAAAAAAAAAAAAAGAAAAATAGAAAAACGGAAAAATAAAATATATGAAAAAACGAAAAAATGAAAGAATGAAATTTTTTTTTTTAGCGTACCTACACACATGCATATTTATACCTATATATGTACATGTTTACGTATAAACATATGTGCGTACTGAACTGCATCTTTGCGCATGTTGATTTTTGAATATTTAAAAGCACATGGGTAGCAGTGCTTCTTCTATGTTTCTTAAAATTTCTTTAATTTTTATTAAAATGCTTTCTTCCTTACAAATGACTTCCCTATTATCTATATCAACAAAAACCTGAACATCGTTGTTATAGTTATCTTTTACATCAAATTTCAGTATTTCCTCAATTTCTTCATCATTTTTTAGCTCTAAATTAGCATGCTTTGCAATATAATCTAAGAGTACTTTATCATACGCATGAAAATTTCTAGTACTACTGTTAAAATTTTTTCCAAATTTTAAATGTTCCTTGTTGCTTAAATAAGAGCTATCCATGCTTTTGCTTTGATTAATAGCAGTACAATCATAATTTTCACAATGCCCAATATTTCTCCTCTCTTCGTCATAATTTTTACTTCTTTCAGAATTATCATAATTACTGTTTTTACTATTATTACTATTATCATTATTACTATTATCATTATTACTATTATTATTATTATTATTATTCCTTTTATCATTAAATGATGAGTCCTTTCTTTCCTTACCCTCTATTTCATCCTTGTTACCATTATGCATTAAAAAATTTTTTATTTCTATTTTAGATATCCTTTCAACGTTTGCATAGTTTTCCTCAACAAACGAGATTATCATTTCATATATATGCTGATCTGTCACATCGTCATAAATAGGTAAATTTTTATTAGATGCCATCGTATCCAAAAATTCAAGTACTAAAAAATTAATACTATCAGCAACTAGATCATTAATCGGACTTGAAAACCAATTTATTTTTATCATTTTCTCTTCTTTGCAATAAATAATTTTTATATCTTTCACGTATATTACATTATCATCTATAAGGGTTTCTTCATATACATTACTCAAAAGATCATATAACAAATCGAATCTATATGGGTACTTTATATTAATTATCTGATCAATTAAAGCAGTTTTTAAATTTGTATATTTATTAATATCATTGGGATAAATAATTATTGGTACTGTTTTCAGTTCTGTTATTATAACTGCTTCTATATCCTCAGAAATTATGTTTGAAGCTTTGACTTTATCACATTTTCCTTTCCCTTCTGCATCATTGCTACTAAGTGCAGTTATTAAATTGTTTTTCCCCTCCATTTTTGAAATACTACTCACTTTAACAGAATTTATTTTGTTTTCTTCTTCTGTAATATTTCCAACTTGTTGAAACCTTTCAGTTTCTCCTACTTCATTACCCTCCGCTTTTGCATCTTGCGCAACTGCCGCATCTATATCTTCATTTGCCTCCTCCACAGTTTCACCATCCTTTGCTCTTTTTAATTTAGTATATTTTATCATTTTTTTGTTGATCTTTTTAATGTGCGTGGAGAGTTTTCCTAAAGAAATGAGATGGTCGTTATGCTCAAAATGAAAAGAAACTTTTTGCAATAGTTCAGGAGTAAAAACGGATAGATACTTCTTCTCTTCAATTAATTTATCTCTTAACCTGTTTAGTTCATTTCTATAACCATGTACTAGGATAATATTTGGACATTTTAACTTTTCAATAAATGTTTTCGTTTGATTAAAGTCTGAATGAGCACTAAAAGATATTTGCTCAAAACGACATTTCCTTTTAACAATTTTATCATTAATTGTAACATATTCTGGTTCTGTTTTTAGTTCATCTGCTAAAGTTCCTTTAACTGTATATCCTGTTAATATCACTCCACTTTTATTATCAGATGCTATAATATTGAAAATATTTCTTGATACCCCATTTTGTAACATACCAGGTGCTGCCATTATAACGCAAGGATTATTATCTTGATATAAATAGCTTAATATAGAATCAAGAGATTTTGCATATTTGACATATTTAAAATTGAATGGATTCTTACCTTCATTAACTACATTTTTCACAAAATCACCACATAAATTTATAAAAGTTTCATATATACTCAACGATTTTGTAGCCATAGAAGAGATATAAAAAATAGGAATTTTTTGCAAATACCTGTTACTCTCCCAATGTTCTTCTAATATTAATAATAATTCTTGTGCTCTACCTAAGGCAAAAACAGGTAAAAGTACCTTACCTTTATTATTTAATATATTTGTTAACATGTTTAAAAAACGAATTTCTCTTTTCTTTCTATTATCATGAACTTTTATACCATATGTTCCTTCACATATTAATACATGAACATCAATATTGGGGATTTCTGCAATAGGTATATGCCTATCTATTTCTCTACTATAATCACCTGTATATAAAAAACGCACATTATTTATCTCAACTAAAAACATACATGCCCCAATAACATGTCCTGCCCTATATGCTGTAAATTTCACATTTGGAAATTCTAAATTTTGATGAAAATTTATTGTTTCAATTAATTCCATTGTTCTATCTATATCATCTTCCTCATATAAAACATTGTTACTATTATCATCACCATTGTAACTTTCATATAATAAATCAACTTTATTAAAATATTCATCATCTATATTATCATCACTCGAATATAACGCGTTCATATTTATATCGCTCTCAAATTCAACAGATGTATTTTCATCATCCTGATCTTTTTTATTTTTACTACTTTTATTCTTATTAATAAGATTCATGCATTTCTCAATACGAGAATAATCCTTCCATAGTAAATAACAAATACTCTTAGTTGCCTCAGTCATGAAAATCCTTCCTTTAAATCGGGTCCTATTAATTAAATATGGCAAGGCCCCACTATGATCCATATGAAAATGTGTTATAAGGCAAAAGTCTATCTTTGAAATGTCATATGCATCATAAATGGGTAAACATCCAATTCCCATAAAGGCAGGGTGTATTCCGCAGTCTAACATAATTGATGTATTCTCACTTTCGATAATTACGCATGATCGTCCTACTTCACTCGCCCCTCCTAAGCATACGACGTTTATGTTGTTCATGTTGCACTTTTTCTCTTTCGTGCTTTCTGTTTTGTGCTTACTCTTTTTCTTTTTTCTTTTTAAACATAACAGAAAACAACACAAAGAGTGATCAGAATGATGAGGAAAAAAAAAAAAAAAGAAACATTGGTTACATGCCTTTTTTATTACGTATCACATATGCAGGGATTAACTAAAATTAGCTGCGTACACAAGGCACGTTTGTCTTCCCCTAAATACGATTGAGTTATGCACATATATAAATAAAATAAAAAATAAATAAATAAGTACATATATATATATATAATATCCTATACATTATTATAACTATGCAACTGTCCTTAATAATGTAGAAACAGTTACATTATCCTGCTGTAGTAATCCGTCAATTTTAATATACAAAAGTACGTGCAACTCTCACATAATAAATATGTATATATATATATAAACATGTGAATCCTTTGTGCAAATATTTTTTTCTCCTTTTTGCTAATCCAGCATGTTCCATTTTTAACCTCTCTGCTACTTCTGCTTCTACCTATACTTTCGCTTTTCCAAAAAAAATGAAAAGATGGTTCGTAACGTTATTCAAATCTCATGTCTCATTTAGCACAATTTAATTTTGTTTTCATTCGTAATTTTTCCCTTTTATGGCTAGATTAATTTATCTCAACTTCTGTAACACTTAATCCTATGAAATTTTAGGAAACGTCTTTCTCAATAAATATAAAGGGTGACTTTTATTTCTTTTCTTTTTCATATGTTACAAGCGCTATACAAACGTACATACAGGTGCATACATATATACATATATATATATATGTATTAATGTAGCAGTATAGCAACTACGAAAATTTGGCCTTTTTTCATATATTGAATCTTCATATATATGAAAAAGTTTAAAATTCACAATGCAAATCTTTCAATGAAAAAAATATATAAATAAAAAAAAAAAAAATGCACTTTTGTTTTTTAAATTTATATATTTTTTTTAAAATAATTCAACTTCACATGTTTTTATATATTATTATGCAAGTTATTAATTTTTTTCTTAAAAATTATTTAGAAAACATTGAAAAACATGTTCAAGGAGCAAAGTAAATTATGCAGGCTCGATTAAAAAGAGAGAGCATTTCTTACATATGTGCTTTTTTTAATTTTTTTTACATGTTTGCAATAAATTATAAATGAAAAAATTAGGAAAATTGTTATATCTGATATATTTTTTTTTTTTAAAACATAATTGACCAATTTCATAGGATGTTTCATTGTTGAATTTTTGCCATACAGCTGATGTTATAATATACAAAAAAAGAGGAGCATCAGTTGTTTAAGGAGCACAATGTAGTGTATGATTACGCGTATATGTACATATATATATATATATATGCATGTATTTGGACGTATATTCATATATGGCATTTGTTTTAGCATTCATGTACCATTTTAATTTCCAAGCATATAGCATTCGAGTGTTTTATTCTGAATGAAACAATACAGCTTCTATTGCGAACGAAAATATTTAGATAGCAAAGGAAAAAAAAATATACGTTTTGCTTATTCATTGTTTAATATTTGAAGTTATATAAAGGAGCGATATATATTTGTCCAATGCTGTACTAACATATAAATTAGAAAGAAAAATAGGGATAATAAGAATAAAGTTATATATATTACTGAAAAGAAGAAAGTAAAAAAAGAAAGTTAAGGAAACTGTAAGATCTCCCCTTATTAAGAATTATAGTAGTTATCCAGCTGTTTAAAAAAAAGGGCATTTTAAAAGTGAGCAATATATAGTAAAAAAAAAAACGCACAGAGGGTTTAAGCACATATACGCTGAATAACTACACAGTTATATATACATAATACATATACGTAAGCACGTACATACAATTTATATATTATTCCCCTCTCCTACACACACAAAAAACGATGAAAATGGGAAAATCAATGCGGGAAAAACTTGCCAAGGAGAAAATAGAAAAGGGAGAACATTATGAAGCACATCAATTAATCAAGTCAATTATAAACAAAAAATTGCTTAAAAAAGACTTTACTGGTTGTATACATGTTATATTTTATTTTTGTCCTAAATTTGCCAAAGCAGAACAGTATGTTTTATTATGCGATTTAATGTATCAGTGCTGTATCATTCTAATACAAAATGAACTACCGTTTAATATGGATTTTGCAAATAAAATAATAGAAATTTTTGAGAAGTGTCCTCCTAATTCAACTGATGAGAAATATAAATTTATGAACAAATCAATAACTTGGTCAACAAATGATGATCACATTTTTGGATATGCAGGTTTCCATAAAGCTATTGGTAATTCTTACGTTGATGATAAAAAATTTGCTTTAGCACATAATCATTATATTTACCTAGATGACAATGAAATTTTATATAATGTAATTACTATGTGGAGAAAAGAAGGTTATCCCAGTGAATTTGATTTTTTTGTTTTAAGAACAACTTTATGTTTAATTGTTTTAGATAAGTTTCGACAAGCGTTAGATCTTATAAATAAATTTGAAACAAACCTAAATAGGCAAGATGTTCCCTTGCCTGTTCAGGTAGCTTATTTAATTACTTGTTCATGTATATACAATAGTGAAGCTTTATATGACGACGTTAAATATAGGTATAGACTAATATTAAGTTATGATCCTGAATTTAAAAAATATACGGACATAATTGATGCTGCTATTTTTAATAAAAAGAGGGTCAATCTTTTTAGCATGTTACAAAGCGTATTTTCGTGAACAGACAAATAACAGAGATATATATACGTTTTCTGCAAAAAGTAAGGATTGAGGGAACACATATATATGCTAAATGTGTATACTACTTATTATAACCATAAATTAGAAAAATAAAACAAAATTGTAAACAGTTAATAAAAATTAAATGAAGTAAAAAAGTGCTTCAAATGTTATCTGCTTGTACTCTCTATTAATTCCCTTTGATGACAGGCAATAATATAATAAGGTATTTTCACCTTTGCTATTATTATTCTGTGGTATTTATGACATATTAATAAAAAAAAGATCTTATCTTTTTTCCTAGAAAGGGGAAATATGTACATGTAGTAACATTATTTGACGTTGTAAGCTACCCTTTTGGATTAACACTTGCTACGCACTGCAAGAAGCCCAGGCACCTTTTCATTACGTATATTTATTTCACATATAAAAACATATGAAAAAAATTTTAATACCATCATAATTTAATTTTATGTTTTTCAAAAGGATAAATTTTGTTATTATGCTTGTATATGTATACTTGTACATGTATATATTTATATAAATATATATATTTTTTTTTTTTTTTCTATTTTTTTCTTTGTGTAAAATTAAAAATTGCTACAATAAATGCATACCCTTTTGTAAAATTATTGCCATATAACAGTTTCAATTTTTGATGTCATTCTGAACTTAACAAAAATTAAGGTATTTTAACATAATTACTGTGTTTTACACTTTTATGGTGAATAAATAAAAAGGGCAAAGGTTGAAAATATAGCATATTACTCTTAATTGAACATTAAAACACACTTTTTATTTGTTTTATATAATATACACGTTTGGACGTACATATATATATATATATATATATATATGCATACCCAAAGAAATACATTTTTTTACACCTTTTTTTTTTTTTTTTTTCATTCAGCACTTGTTTAATAAAATTTTATAAAAATGATGTACTGTGCTATTAATGTATTCCTAAATTAGTAATATGCGAGTTATTTATCTTTTTTGTTCTTGATTCTTCTTATTTCTCTATGTTCATGTTTAACGTGTATATATGTACATATGATTAAATAGGTATATTTATATATATATATATATATATATATTCACTTACAGATGACTTGTAGGCGCAACAAAAGGCTGTTCATTTGGGAAGAGGATATTATTATTTAACTTCCTTTTCAATGATTTATTAAATGAAAGAATGCTTAAAAAATACAAGGCAATAGGGGAAAAAATACAGATAAAATTACAGAGTACAAAAAAAAAAAAAAAAAAAAGTAATTTCAAGTAATCTTTTTTTTTTTTTTTTATTATGAATGTCTATTTTCTCATAGAATCATAATAATATTATAAACAAAAAAAATTTTGTCCTAAAATTTACATTAGTCTCTTGAATTTTTTCAAATCAAAATTTTTATTATCCATTTGTTTTGCTTCTAATTAATTTTGTTATTCCTTCTTCACGCATGGATATATATACTTATATATATATGTGCATGTACGTACACATGTATATAAATGCTCTTGTTTGTATATGCTTTTATATGAGTAATGTTTAACAGAAACTTAAAAATTTGAGAGTTAAAAAGAGCCTCTTTTTTATTTTTTCTTTTCTTTTTTTTTGTTTTTAACTATTCATTTTTCGCTTTTTGATCTTCTCTTTTTTTCAATAAAACTGAATGAAGATTATTATTTAAGATGGAAATTGTTGATGAAATCAAGGACTCCACAGTTAACGAAACGGATTTAATTTTTTATTATAGTTAGTGACATAATGAACTCATGTTATAAAAAATGGGATAGAAAAATTGACGAAAATTTAAAAAAAAAAAAAAAAGGAACGACAGAATTATTTACATAAATATGCAGTGTGTACCCATTTATGTGTATTACAAGGCTTTTCCTTGTATTATACAATAAAGTCGTATGCAAACACATATATATATCTTTATAACAGGAAGCTTGTGCCCAATAAGTGACTTATATAACTGGCTAAATTATAAAAATGGTAATATAATAAATAGGAAACAAGTCCCATTTCATGGGAAAATATAAATTATTTATAAATTTTCAAATTTGTGCATTAAATCTCAGCAATTCTTCATAGTATTTTGTTTAAATTTTCCTATATCCGCTGTTTTCAATTTTACGATATGGATATACATATATAAATGATAAAATGTATTCCAAAAAAAAAAAAAAAAAAAAAAACTCATTTTTGTATACTCATATATATGTATACTTACGAACTGACAAGAATGATGTAAAAATATAAAGCAAGCGCAATACTCTAAATTTTTGAGCACCTTAAATATCTCCATATTTTATGTTATTATATAACACCACTGTGAAGCCACCAAAGCCATTATACTCTTACACGCATTTCATCTTTTCTCTATAAAAATATAGACAATAAGGGAAAACACACACGATTAAATGATCCTCACTTTTTTTCGAAACGAGAATTCTCCTTTACATGTAAAAAAGGCGATCAAGGAAAAGAAGAAATTTACATGAGATGGCTGGTAAAAAGAAAAAAAACAATAAAATAAAAATAAATTAAAAATAACATAAGTTACACAAAAAATTCCCCCTCGTTTTATATTTGTTTTAAATATCATAATATACTTCTTGATCGTTAGATGCTTTGTAGAAGTTTCATAATAGCAAATTTTATCTTTTTTTTATTTTATTTTATTTTATTCATTTTTTCTTTATTTTTGGCTTATTTTTCGGTATATTTAACTTTCCATGTTCTATATATTTTAGTCTTTCAACAATGCCGAAGAATTTAAGGACAAACTTCTATCAAATTTTGTGCCAATTAAATTTGATATAGGAGCAATTTATAATTATCCTGTATCCCAAAAAGATCAGAAAGGCGATTTATTTCATCCTGTTCAAAAAGTAAGAAGTCTTTAAAAGTTCTACTCTTTTTCATTATTCTTTATTCAGTGCTCCTTTATTCGTTTGTTCCTTTATTCTTTATTTATTTTCGTTATCCCTTTTTTTTTTCTTTTCTTATTTTTTCTCATCATTTTAATGTAGGAATTAATATTCGATATTGATATGAACGACTATGATGATATAAGAACGTGTTGTATGGATAAGAAAGTTTGTAAGTTGTGCTGGTAACAATAAAATTATGATTTTTTTGAAGCGTGCTTGCCGTTATTATTAAGAAGATTTTTATTTATTTGGGAATTCTTTATTTCTTTGAAAATTCCCTATTCATTTGATTATCTTGATTATCTGCTTATGCTTATTGATGATTTAAATTCTTTTTATCTTTACCTTTCGAAATACTAAACTGAGCAGGAAATTTCTCACTGTAGCAATAGTCCTATTGGACACTTCCTTAAGAGAAGACTTCGCTTTTCAAAATATTTTATGGGTTTATTCAGGAAGAAGAGGAATACATTGCTGGGTATAGATCTTTTTCTTTTTTCAAATTAATGACAAAAGAGTTATATATAAAATTCTGAGAATTACTCTTCATTCACCTTCTGTGGATTATCATTTTAATTTTACATCCATATTTTTTTATGTATTCGAAGATGTAATTTATACTTCATTGTGTTACTTTGTATATATACAAATGCGCGTGCATAAAATATACATATATACATGTATGTACGTTACCGAATATGATATAATACATTCTCCAGGTTTGCGATGAGTCATGCCGATACTACACGACCGACGCTAGAGCTGCTCTGGCGGATTATTTAAACATATTATCAGTAATTAAAAAAAAGATAAGAAAAAATTGTAAATAAACACTTCTTGTCTTGTCATTATTATTTTTATGCGAACAGCACCCAACTGAAAGACCTTACATAGCAATTTAATATGGAACACAGTGCATTTACATATATACACATATATATATATATATTTATTTATTTATTTGTTTATTTTATTTTATTTTTATTTTTTTTTTTTGGGTCTTCTTTTTATAACCTTTTCATCAGGGTTCAGACACTAAAAAAAAAAAAGTTTCCATATGGGGGAAGGAAAAATACCCAATGATTGAGTAAGTCCAAAAAAAAAAAAAAATGGTATCAAATGAAAAGGTTTTAATATGCATAAGTATACGTGCATATGTATAACTATTTAACTGCATATAGCTGCTGGCACTGATATAAATCGAACAAGTGAACTCTAAGTATGTCCAATTATTTTATTTTTTTCTACACATTTTTAGGAGAGCATTTGAAATTTGTTATAAATATTTTGATGTACTAATGGAAGAGCAGAACTTTTTCAAAAAAGGCTCCTCTCATGTTCAAAAAATAATTGACTATTTGCCCTACGGTAAAAAAAAAAAATAAATAAAGCTCTTTACATGGTCATTTATTTTTCTGTCAATTTATTTTGTAAAAACGATGCAGTCTGACAGATACTAGGCAAACAAAAATACAAAATAAAAAAAGCAACTTAGAATTTTGCATAGATATATATTTTCGTATATAAGTATACATGTAAGCATGCATGTAAATGTGAATGTCTTTGCAGCATCCGCGAAGAACGTAGACCCATTGAAAGGTGTGAAAATCAATGAACTCAAAGAATTTATAGAAAACAACAATTTTAATTCAAAAGAACTCTTCGAAAAGGTAATAAAATTAATAATAAGAATTAAGAATGTGTCAGTGGATTTAGTATTTATGTTCGAAAAGTAGAATCTTTTGAATAAGTAAAAACATATGTTGAATATGTATGCGCAGATATGTATATATATATATATATATATATATATATATATATATTGGTGTATGTGTATCTGTATGTTTTTGCGTGCATGCCTCAAATCACATAAACATGTATGCAATTTTGAATTGTTCTAATAGCTAAGCAACATTTATGGCTTTTTAACCCCCAGCAACTACTTTAAAAAAAAAGAGACTAACCCAAATATTGTTATACCTTCATACATTAAAGAGATAGTTTTTCATTTCACATACCCGAGACTTGATATAAACGTTAGGTAATAATAACATTTGCAACATAGCTAAATTAAATGTCTCATTATCTAGTCCTTTATTTTATATTTTTATTACATACAATGTGTTTCTTCTGTAGCAAGGAAATTAATCACTTGCTCAAAAGTCCTTTTTGCATTCACAATGGCACAGGTAATCCTTCTAAGGAATCAGAAAAAAAAAAATTAGCAGCCTTAATAAACAGATTAAATATATGCGTTCTGGGAAAATTTATTCTATTATGCATTATATATTTTTATTACTTTTTTATAAAAATAGGCCGAGTTTGTGTACCCTTGAACATAAAAAATATAAACAACTTTAACCCGCAGACGGTGCCCACATTAAGTAATATTTATTTTCACGTCATTTTTATGATATATATATATATATGTGTATGTGTATATGTACTTACATGTGTTTGTATGTTCCTTTTGTTAATTCACTTTTACGTTTGCTAACACATTTACGTGAACATTCCATATCAGAATTACTGAGATCACAATTTGATGACCCTCAAAATGCTAATGGTACGTATCAAAAAAATATAACTAAACGATGCATTTGAAAATTATATATATATTATACTTGTATAACATATCGTATTATTTTTGAACAAAATTTTTTCTTTTTTTCTAGAATTAGTTGAATATTTAAATTTCATTTTATATTAATTATACTTAATTTATCAGTATACTTTGAAGAAAAATTTTTTAAACTATAACTTAATTCGATTTTTATATTTTTTTGTTTTGTATAGTTGATGCAGAATTCAGAACATCCTTAAAACCTTATGTAGACTACTTTCGACAGAGCTTTCTTGAGAACATCCTTTTATCATGCGTGGAGAGGAGAAAAAGTAAAATATACACGAAATTTGCTGTCATATGTTTACATATGTACTAATTTATACATGCAACTTGCCATATTTTCTAGCCTACATTTTGAGGATAATGTATTTTTACTAAACTCGCCAAATATCAAATTACCATGTGCTTATTCCTTAATTCGTTAAAAATAACAAAAATTTATATAAATATATATATGTATTTTTATATATGTATGTCTATCTTTTTTATTTTTATTTTTATATTTTTTTTACAAAGGAATAAGTGAAGGTTCGAAGTATATCGATTACAACAATTTATAAGATACTTGAAGGGCACATTATTATGTGTATTTTTTAATATAATACTTTTTTTTTTTTTTGCATAATTCGTGCACTTTTTCATTTTTCCCTTTTTTTTTTTTTTGCATAATTCGTGCACTTTTTTTTTTTTCCCTTTTTTTTTTTTTTTTTTTTTTTCTTCCTAAAACTAGGAAATTATTATATAATACCTTTTTAAAATTTATTTGAATTCATGCATACTCAAACATAGGATTATTAGTCTCGAACATTTTTTTTTATTTAAGCAAAACAGCATTATAATGTAAATACAAAAACTTGTTTTCCATTTTGGAATTATATATATATATACATATGGGATTTAACACGCAAACCTAGGTCTAAATAACTCTTATTTTTTAAGGAATCATCTAAAATAAAAAATATTTCTACATTTCTATATGTAAAATGCCTACAAGATAGTAGGATGCTAAACATTATCAGTGCGTTTTTAAGTAGTACACATGTTTTTTTTCCTCTAACTTTTAACGAAAAATAAGTTTATAATATCTACCTCTTATAATATGTCTCAAGATGTTTATGCTTTAGAGTAAAAATTTAATCTCTGTCGTTCCCATTTTTTCATAAATTATAAAAAAAAAAAAAGGAAAATAGAAAAAGAAAGCGAAAGTGAAAGAGAAAGAGAAAGAGAAAGTGAAGGAGAAAAAAGAAATTTTAATTACAGCTGATAATTTACTTAAATGCATTATATTCATTTGTATTTACATTAATCTGTAATAATTCTTATTACCCATATAATTTTATTCTTCCTCTTTCCTATAAGTACGTAAAAGTATATATATTTTTATTTCCCGCATAAAGTTCCAGTTCTATATCGCGAAATGTAGTTTTTTGTCTCTCATATATAACTCTTTGGAATAAGCGATTGTTAACTTACGTATTCTTTATATGTGTTTGTGCATGACCGTGTATATCTATTCCTAACAACATAGTGATAAAAAAAGTACTATAATTATTTATTATGTGGATAATATACGTAATAACCAAAGTAACTCTTAAAATTTTAGCAAAGTACCCCTTTTTTCTAATTTTTTAATTTTCTCGCTGTCAAGTTTCATATTTTTCTTTTTTCGGTTTCTCTATTTTTTTTATCCATATATTAGCCACATTATTTGTCTAATATTTCCTTTTTTTATTCTTAATTTTTTCCATGTTTATTCTTCCATTTTTACATATATATTCTTCCATTTTTACATATATAATTCTTCCATTTTTACATATATATTCTTCCATTTTTACATATATATTCTTCCATTTTTACATAAATAGTCTTCCATTTTACATATATATTTTTCCATTTTTACATATACATTCTTCCATTTTTAAATATATATTCTTCCATTTTTAAATATATATTCTTCCATTTTTAAATATATATATTCTTCCATTTTTACTTACATAGTCTTCCATTTTTACATATATAGTTTTCCATTTTTACATATATATTCTTCCATTTTTACTTACATAGTCTTCCATTTTTACATATATAGTTTTCCATTTTTACATATATATTCTTCCATTTTTAAATATATATATTCTTCCATTTTTACATACATAGTTTTCCATTTTTACATATATATATTTCCATTTTTACATATATATTTTTCCATTTCTACATATATATTATTCCATTTTTAAATATATATTCTTCCATTTTTATTTCCACATTTTTCTATTTTTACTCCCCAATTTTTCTATTTTTTCATTTCCAAGTTTTTTCCCTTTTTTTGATTCTTTACCCATTTCTTTCACCCGTTCTTCGAGTTTTATTTTCATTCAATCATTTTTTTTTTTTAATATCTATGTCAAATTTTCAAATTATACAAATTTACATCTCTATGTACCACATTCAAATTTTTGCTTAACTGTCTATTTTATTTTAAACATTTCTACAGTAGTTCCATCATAAATTCCTTTTCTCCATGAATATATAATATTTATAAAATACCCAATTTTCTCCTATCTTTATATAATCTTTTTAATTACATTTTTTCTAATATATATTTGTAGTATGCTCTTCATTATTAATAAATTTCAAATGTACTATTTCTTGGAGTATATGTTGTGACGCTAAAAACTGTATTCCTTATTTATATTTCTCAGTGTGTTTAAAATTAAAGCGTAAACCACCGTACATGTATTTTCCTATTTTTTATGGAATTATATACCTTATAAAAATATATGTGTATATATGTCTATGCTAATATTTCTATTATACCACTTTTATACATTTTAAAGAAGACCCTTTTTTTATACTTGTCTGTGATATAATTTTATGTAGTACATATACTTTCATTGTACTAAGAAGATTTTACCTTTCCATCACATCTGGATACTGAAAATAAATGTAAATTCTTTATTTTTTCCCATAGAAGAACACTTCTAGTAGAAGAAGAATAATTCTTTTCATTTCCTTTTCCTTCTGCTTTTCTTTTATTTTTTCCTCTTTGTTTCCATTTTTTTTTCCCTTCTCTTTTCCCTTCCCTTTTCCCTTCTTTTTTCCCTTCTTTTTTCCCTTCTCTTTTCCCTTCCCTTTTCCCTTCTCTTTTCCCTTCTCTTTTCCCTTCTCTTTTCCCTTCTATTTTCCCTTCTATTTTCCCTTCCCTTTTCCCTTCTATTTTCCCTTCTATTTTCCCTTCTATTTTCCCTTCTCTTTACCCTTCTCTTTACCCTTCTCTTTACCCTTCTTTTTTCCCTTCTCTTTTCCCTTCTCTTTACCCTTCTCTTTACCCTTCTTTTTTCCCTTCTTTTTTCCCTTCTTTTTTCCCTTCTCTTTACCCTTCTCTTTTCCCTTCTCTTTTCCTTTCCCTTTTCCTTTCTTTTTTCCCTTCTCTTTTCCCTTCTTCACCTTTTCCTTCCTTTCCATTTTTCCTTTCTCTCCAATCATTTCTCTAAAATGAGTGGGTTTACATGCTGTGCATACATCTCTTTAGATAAAGGGCATTACTCACAGAAATTATATTTGTTTCCTTTCCAGTTCTGTGCAACCAAACCTTATAGATCGATCTAAATGTACGGAGAGTATACATACGGACTCTACATTATGAATGTCTACAAAAAATGAAGATTTATGATGTTGTAGATCAGATCCTGAGGGTGAACAGAACGAAACTTTATAAAAATTAAGAGAATATAAAAGAAGATAAATTCCTGTAACTCCTAACACGGTAATTAATCAAAAAACAAAAAAATTCATTAAAAAAAAGTGTGTCTATTAAAAAAAATATCTACTTAAAATAGCCGTAAAAAAATGCATTTTATATATTTAGAATGGTACAATTATTCTGAATACATCCTACATTTAATAGCAAAATTTTTTTATAAATTTTTACATCATGTCACTTATATACAACCACTCTTATTTATCAAGTATATTTACATGTGGTTGTGTCACCAAATAGTGCTAGAACCTGCATAAATGAACCAAACAAGAAATAAACACTTGAGTTTTTTTCTGTCATACATTTTTTTATTGAAATTTACACAAAATTTATTACAAATTTATAATTTAAAATTTAATTTTATTATTTCAAAATAAATATTAATTTAATATTAATTTTTTTTTTTATTATTATTTATTCCAAAATAAATTATCTGTTCATTTTAATTAAATTTTTTTTTATGTTGTCTATAATAAGAGCAAAAAGTTGTAAGATTAAAAATATTACAGCACCGTTGTAAAAATAATTTCATTCTAATTATAAAAAATTTATATGAAAATTGCTTCATGAAAACAGTGTTTAGAGACAAGTGGAAAGTGCACCAGTTATTTATGAGTGCTATTTTATATTCTTTAGTGCACCATACTTTTTTTTTTTTTTTTTTTATCTTTGTCACAGCGGGAAATAATTTTGCATTGAACGTTTCTTATTTTACGTTTGTGATAATTACTTATCTCTCATATTTATTATGTGAACATTCCCCATACTAATTATTCTCTTGTATAAGTATTCATATGAGTATTACTTTTGCGTACTGCATTCACATGATATACCTATTCTATGCATACATAATCGTGTACGCCGATAAACATATGCACATATATAAGCCCCCACGAGCATTCTTATACATATTCTAGTGTCTTTACATGAGCCCCTATATATACCCTAACTTATGCGAGTATTTTATTTTTTTTTTTTATTGGAATATCTATAAGCTGCAATGTATATCCCTAAAAAAGTAAAAATATTAACGTTTCTTTGACAAATTAATTTCTTACCAACATATTTATTTCATGATTATTTATTGCACTTTCATGTGCCTATATAAACATGCACATACATTGGATGCAACCTTTATGATTTCTCCTACTACACGTTTGCCGTTTTTATTTTTTGTCAATAACAAAAATTTTTATTATCTATTTATTAATTCCTTTCTATATATGAAACATATTAAATTTTTGCATAATTATATCCAAGTATGTTACATATGTTAAGTCCTTATGTGACATGTTAATGCACCTCTACATTAAAAAAAAAAAAAAAAAAAAAAAAAACGTTGTAAATTACAATTACATTAACAAAACAACAACGTTTTATTTATGTACTTATGACAGTATACTTATAATGCAAATAAACGAATACATATATATATATATATATATATATATATATATATATACACCTTTATTTTCATCTTTTTTTTTTTTTTTTTTTTTTTCCTCCCGTGACTGCATGTAATAATAAAAAAAAAAAATTTACCTTTTATATTTCTTGTTTCATCAAAATAGTTGCAAATTTTTAATAGTAACACAGAGTAATTATTTAATATTTTTAATGTATTTCATTCTATTTACATTTATTATTAATATATCTACAGTTATTTCACCATAAAATCATAAGAGTAGTTATACTTTTTATTTTCCTCCTATTATTTATACTTAGCTAATTTTTTCAATACATAAAATAAGTGTCCCCTATTTTGTCTCCTGTTTTATTTGTCCTTTTTATATATGTTCGCTTCCCTAGTATCTCTCTTATCCTCCTAATATATATCGCTTTAAATTTTAATTGCTCCTTCAGAGGTGTTTGTATGTATATATATACACATATATACATACATATAGTCATATACACGTGCTTAAGCCAAATCGCCCATCAGGATTCTCAATAACGTAAATCCCCCTTCACAATAAAAAAAAAAAAAAAAAAAAATGAATAGTTCCATCTGCCTCGAGGAATATAACACCTGGGATAAAAGATTTGCCCTTACAAGTAACAATGAAAATGTGCAGAATTACAATATGCCATTAAATTTAAATTACAGCGATAACTGTTACGAAAACACAACTTTTTTCGATAATAGCTTACTCAAATCCAATTGGGAAAGTACTAACACAAGCTTGGTAAATTATAATAGCCCCCTATCTACAAACAACGTAAATTTTAATTATGCTTATAATCAAAATAACGATATATACAAAAGAAAAAATAAATATGGGGAATTAAAATTAAATACATTTAATAAGGAAAAAATATATTTTGCAAAAAATGAAAATGAAAAAGACTATTATGAAAAGAATGCACTAAGAAATACCCCATTTGAAATTAATAACTTTTCGAGGAACACAAAAAAATTTGAATTTCTTAAAAACAGTTGCAATTTCAAAAAAGGATTAAAAAAAAATTGTATAATAAATGATAAATATAATAAAATAACAAGAGAATTGTCGTGCATCGGAGATATGTACATAAAAAATATAAATAGGTGTTATGCATGCAACTGTTCAAATATTTATAAACAGATATACAAAAACGAAAATTGTAATGTTATAGACATGAAACAAATACATAATGATTTAATTTATTTAATTATAAAATATTTATATTATGAAAGAATCTTACCAGAAGCTAACGAAATAAAAAGGAAAATTAATAAATATTTTCCTGAGTGCCCCGTTTTAAATAATAATTTTATAAATATATGTAGAGAAGATAAATTCAAAAAATTTGAAATTTATAAAGCTAATTCTTACGAAAAAGAGGAAAAAAAAGGAAAAATATTTTTTAAAAAATCTTTCAATAATGAAAACATTTGTATATACCTTAGAGGTATATCCAAAGATTTTTTCATCAACCCTAACGATGACACTGAAAATATTTTCCAGTATATTCCATTGATCTTTATTCACCTAATTGACAGATTTAGGATTCAGTCACGTAAGAAAATAAATATGCTATTTTTTTTTTTTGTTGTTGTTTTTTTTGCATCTTTACTTAGTTTAACTGCGAGGATATATATATGCACACATTTTTATTTGTGTTACGAGAATTAGTAATTATTCGTTTGTGTTCATAAACGTATATAAATAAATGTCCACCAATACATAAGTATATATATATGCGTATACGCGTGGAATGTGGAAAAAAAATAAATTATATGTACATATACATAAATAAAAATATACCGTTAATTGCTTCTTTTTCATAAATTATAACAACCTTGTTTTTTAATTTTGTTCATGAATTTCCCAAATTGCTTACAAATTTCATTTATACATATATAGATATAAAGTATATAGTTTCTTTTATATATTAGTTATTTTTTTTATTTATATATTTTTTTTTTTTTTCTTGTTAATGAAATAATATTATTTACTGCATTTGATATGGTTTCACTAATTACGTGTATGCAATATTCAGTCAGATGCATTTATTTTATTAAGTATTTATTTTATGCACACCTCTTTATTATAAATATATATCGATACAACCATATATATTACTAGTTAATGTGCATTATTTATCTTATATAAATGTTACATAAGTATGCCCTAGAAAAAATATATCAATATATGCTCTATGCTTATCTAAGCTTAAGCACCTTTTTTACAGTTACAATACATAGAACACCACATAATCAGTTTTGAGTAAATCGTAGAGTTTTTCTTTTTTTTTTACATAGATATGTACTTATTTATGTATACATTTTGCATTTAGTACCCACTTTTTTGTTATATTTTTTTTATATTATTGTTTCATTTTTTTCCATTTCTGTTACATTTTTTTTTCATTTTTGATACATTGTTATTAAAATTTTGTTACAATTTTCTTACATTTTTGTAACAATTTTCTTACATTTTTGTAACATTTTTCTTACATTTTTGTAACAATTTTCTTACATTTTTCTAACATTTTTCTTACATTTTTGTAACAATTTTCTTACATTTTTGTAACATTTTTCTTACATTTTTGTAACATTTTTCTTACATTTTTGTAACAATTTTTAACTTTTCTTTTTTTTCCCCATCCGCAGCGGACAATAGCCACAAGGGAGGTAGATACATATTAGCTGAAACGTTAAAACATACAGGGCCTTATATTTTTAGAACGATGAAATTAGGGAGAATAATTCATATACTACAAAAGTGCATTGACTTAAATATTTTATCATATTTCAACAATAATATTATACCGATATTTACTTCTTTGACCATTTCCAAAACATATATTTCCAAAATGCATGTGAATCAAACCCCCGCTTTAAAAAATCACAAAGAGCATTCTATAAATTTAATAAAAAACCGAATAAGCTATTTGTTATATAGCTA
Source organism: Plasmodium malariae (assembly GCF_900090045.1). Taxonomy (NCBI): domain Eukaryota; phylum Apicomplexa; class Aconoidasida; order Haemosporida; family Plasmodiidae; genus Plasmodium; species Plasmodium malariae. The sequence goes on along the minus strand of NC_041786.1, from coordinate 3,175,817 downwards.
CTCAGAAGATAAAACTAAGGCAAAAGGTTATTCTTATACACATACATACACACACATATATATATATATATTTTTTCATATATTCGTAGATGTAGATATAGAAATAATTAAAAACAAATAGTATCAGAAATACATGTTCTAATAACAAATTTGCGTAGATTCCTCTTTATTTTAGACGCAAAAATACGAAATAATAATATAATTATTTTAAATAATAAGAAATGTTTTAATATTAGTATAATAATTATAGTAGTATAACAGAAGTATAAAAATTGTAGTAGTATAACAGAAGTATAAGAATTGTAGTAGTATAACAGAAGTATAAAAATTGTAGTAGTATAACAGAAGTATAAAAATTGTAGTAGTATAACAGAAGTATAAAAATTGTAGTAGTATAACAGAAGTATAAAAATTGTAGTACTATAAAAGAAGTATAAAAATTGTAGTAGAGCAACAGTAATAGAGTGGTAATAGCAGGAACAGTAGTAACAATATAAAAATAATTATGTAATAGTTGAATAAGCATAATAATAATAGGTATAACAACAAATGTTAAGGCAACAATTATTAGCATTATAATTATAAGCATAATAAGGATAAGCACAATAATATATAACACTACCATACTAAATATAATTTTTCTATATTAATAACCAGGAAGATGTATTCTTCCTATCTTAACTAAATGGAAAAAAAAAAAAAATAAAATAAAATAAAATTTTAATTTACAGGCTTTTCCCTGAGTAGACTTCCCCTGATATATAAAAATGTATACAAGGAAAATATAAATATAGACCAGATAGGATATTCTAAATTA